>NC_141831.1:6659717-6662217 GCF_982586985.1 Callionymus lyra
TGAGCTGGTTAGTTTGTGTGTTGACCGGTGTGAGCTGGTTAGTTTGTGTGTTGACCTGTGTGAGCTGGTTAGTTAGTGTGTTGACCAGTGTGAGCTGGTTAGTTTGTGTGTTGACCGGTGTGAGCTGGTTAGTTTGTGTGTTGACCAGTGTGAGCTGGTTAGTTTGTGTGTTGACCAGTGTGAGTTGGTTAGTTTGTGTGTTGACCGGTCTGAGCTGGTTAGTTTGTGTGTTGACCGGTGTGAGCTTGTTAGTTTGTGTGTTGACCGGTGTGAGCTCGTTAGTTTGTGTGTTGACCGGTGTGAGCTGGTTAGTTTGTGTGTTGACCGGTGTGAGCTGGTTAGTTTGTGTGTTGACCAGTGTGAGCTGGTTAGTTAGTGTGTTGACCGGTGTGAGCTGGTTAGTTAGTGTGTTGAATGGTGTGAGCTTGTTAGTTTGTGTGTTGACCAGTGTGAGCTTGTTAGTTAGTGTGTTGACCGGTGTGAGCTCGTTAGTTTGTGTGTTGACCGGTGTGAGCTGGTTAGTTTGTGTGTTGACCAGTGTGAGCTTGTTAGTTAGTGTGTTGACCGGTGTGAGCTGGTTAGTTAGTGTGTTGACCAGTGTGAGCTGGTTAGTTAGTGTGTTGACCGGTGTGAGCTGGTTAGTTAGTGTGTTGACCGGTGTGAGCTCGTTAGTTTGTGTGTTGACCGGTGTGAGCTGGTTAGTTTGTGTGTTGACCGGTGTGAGCTGGTTAGTTTGTGTGTTGACCGGTGTGAGCTGGTTAGTTAGTGTGTTGACCGGTGTGAGCTCATTAGTTTGTGTGTTGACCGGTGTGAGCTGGTTAGTTAGTGTGTTGACCGGTGTGAGCTGGTTAGTTAGTGTGTTGACCAGTGTGAGCTGGTTAGTTAGTGTGTTGACCAGTGTGAGCTGGTTAGTTTGTGTGTTGACCAGTGTGAGCTGGTTAGTTTGTGTGTTGACCGGTGTGAGCTCGTTAGTTTGTGTGTTGACCAGTGTGATCTGGTTAGTTTGTGTGTTGACCGGTGTGAGCAGGTTAGTTAGTGTGTTGACCAGTATGAGCTGGTTAGTTTATTGTGTTGACCGGTGTGAGCTGGTTAGTTTGTGTGTTGACCAGTGTGAGCTGGTTAGTTTGTGTGTTGACTAGTGTGAGCTGGTTAGTTTGTGTGTTGACCGGTCTGAGCTGGTTAGTTTGTGTGTTGACCGGTGTGAGCTGGTTAGTTTGTGTGTTGACCGGTGTGAGCTGGTTAGTTCGTGTTTTGACCGGTGTGAGCTGGTTAGTTAGTGTTTTGACCGGTGTGAGCTGGTTAGTTAGTGTGTTGACGGGTGTGAGCTGGTTAGTTAGTGTGTTGACCAGTGTGAGCTGGTTAGTGCAATTGTTTACCATTTTAATGTAGAATGCTGTGGATTGTTGGAGCTTATTTGAATTTAAATGTCATTATAAAAATAATAAATTAAATTAATTAAAAAAAAAAAAACACCAAAAAATGGGGTCAGGGTCAAGGACCCAAAGGTCTTAAAACAAATGTGTTTGTAGTATCCCTTTTGTTATCTCAGCATCAAGGTGACCCGAAGGCCTGAAAACAAATGTGTTTATGGTATCCCTTGTGTTATCTCAGGGTCAAGGTGACCCAAAAGCAAATGTGTTTGTAGTAGTCCAAAGTTTCAACATTTAAAATATTAAAATTAACCAATATTCAATAAATTACACGGATATACTTCTATATTATGTGATCCTTAGCAGAAAAACTCGAAAAACGAATCAATGATTTGTTTTTCCTGGAAATGTTTATATAACAAGAAGGATCAGATTTTTGTTGATTCTCTGAAATGCCGTCTGGATCCTGGACTCTTTTAAAGAATCTCTCTCTCTAAACGCACAATGCGTTTTAAACCGATAACCATCTTATTTCAAATGCTAAAGAAAGTGTTGATTTATAGAAATAAAATAAACGGAGAAACTGCTCTCGCTGGGTTAAATGTTTCCTTTATTTGGTAGAAGTGATAAATGCTGCCATCTAGTGGCCTGAAGCTAAACTGCAGCACAAAAATGAACAAATATAGGGAATATTTGCAAAACCTACAGTCTTGTCTAAATTAAATTGTCCTTAGAAGTTACTTTTAACGATTTATTGAAACAAAATTCACCAAGTCGACGATTCAAGCTCTTCCTTTACGTTCAATGAGTTTTATTGATTTCATCACAAAAAAAAAACTGTCGCAGAGATGAAAGAGAATTTGGTGTTTTTTCTAACGACCTCCATCTGACTCTCCTTTCATGTTTCTTCTCAGGCCGACTACTTCAGCTGCGTGGCGACGGTGGCGTTCATCCGGACGCACAACTGTCTGTACCGAGCCTGTCCGAGCGCCGACTGCAACAAGAAGGTCACGGAGCTCGACGACGGACGCTGGCGATGTGACAAGTGTGACGATCAGTTCCCTGACTTCAAGTACAGACTCCTGCTCTCCGTGAGTAACAATTTTGATACTTGCATTTATTTAAAAATA
>NC_141831.1:6667217-6677217 GCF_982586985.1 Callionymus lyra
GAACTCAACATGATGAATATATATAATAAAAACTAATATAATACTATCATGAAACAAAATATTAACATGGAACTCAACATGATGAATATATATAATAAAAACTAATATAATACTATCATGAAACAAAATATTAACATGGAACTCAACATGATGAATATATATTAAAAAAACTAATATAAAAAAAAAAAAACTTCATAAAACCTTTTTCATTTAAATCAACTTCAAAAAAATGTATTGATTCACTTGAGAAAACTTTTTTTTTTTCACTTTTTCATGTCATTTGAAGCAACTTATTTTTTTTATTTTAAAATGTATCTTTTGTTTGAAATATTTTATTTATTTTTAAATGAAAATACTTTTTATTTTTTAACCAAGCAACTAAATTAGTAATTTATTTTAAATGAAGCATTTATTTTATTTTAAATGGGCTTACATTTTTTAAGAATTAAAGCAAATTTTTATTTGATTTAAAAATCTATTTTTGATTGAAATTTTTAATATTTTAATCTTTGAATAAAATCGAATTTCTTTTTAAATAAAGCAACTTTATTTTCTTTTTTAATTGAAGAAATTTTGGTTGAAGCAACTTTTAATTTTAACTTTAAATGTTTTTTATAGAGTTGAAAATCTATATTTTATCGAAGCAACTTTCTCTTTGATTGAATAAGGAAACCAAACGACCTTCCTTCTGCGGAGGTCAAAGGTCAAGACTGTGACTCTTGTGTCCTCAGGACGAGTGTCGGGTGAAGGTCACGGTCCTGGAGGTTCAACCCGTCGACCATCGCGACTACAGCCGGCGACTCCTCAGGAACATCCAACACTCGTCCGTCTGAAACCCTGAGGTCAGATCCGTCCGTCGACCTGTCGCCGACTCGTCACTTCCTGCCGAGTTCTGACTTCCTGTCCCGCGGCTCGGGATCGTCTCGCAAATCGTCTTCTGGGTTTGAACCCGAGGTCGTGGAGTCGCTTTTACGTGTTTTTAAGAGACGCTTGTGTGGGATTTGAACCTTTTAACCACTGTTTGTGTTTGATTTTATTGTGTGTGATTCAGTGTGTTGTCGTCGTTGTGTTTGGATTCTGCTCTCTCTCTCTCTCTCTCTCTCTGTCTCTCTGTCTCTCTGTCTCTCTCTCTGTCTCTCTCTCTGTCTCTCTCTCTCTCACTCTCTCTCTCTCACTCTCTCTCTCTCTCTGTCTCTCTCTCTCTCTCTCTCTCTCTCTCTCTCTGTCTCTCTGTCTCTCTGTCTCTCTCTCTGTCTCTCTCTCTGTCTCTCTCTCTCTCACTCTCTCTCTCTCTCTCTGTCTCTCTGGCTCTCTCTCTGTCTCTCTCTCTGTCTCTCTCTCTCTCTCTCTCTCTCTCTCTCTCTCTCTCTGTCTCTCTCTCTCTCTCTCTCTCTCTCTCTCTCTCTCTCTCTCTCTCTCTCTCTCTCTCTCTCTCTCTCTCTCATTTTTGCAAATGTCCAAGAAATGCTTTAAGGAGTCAAGGTCAAGATTTTTGGGGAACATTTTGAAAAAAAAATCAGAACAAATGCAACAAATGATAACATGTGTTTGAATTGAGTTGAATTTAAAAATAATAATAATGTTTTTAATATTTTGCTTTTAATATAGATTTTACAAAAACTTGCCCCAATAAAAAACAAAGGCAAAAAAAAAAGATTTTTAGAAGTTAAAAAAAATTGTAATAAAGGAGTAACTTTACACAAAATGTAAATGTGTTTAAAGTCGAGGCATGTTGAAATGTTTTTAAAAATTATCAAAAATATTTAAAAAAAATCAATGGTCCATGAAGAAAAGTCATAAACACGACTGCAAAAGAAATACTCAAATAAATGGCTACGAAATCAAACGTCTGTGATTCTTTTGTTTGTTTTGTTTGTTTAAAATATTTATTCTTAGATTGAAAACATTTTTTTAAATGAACTTTAGGAATTTGTTTTGGTTGAAGCAACATATGAAGTAAAACATGTTTTTATTTGTAATGTTTTTTGGGGATTGAAGCCATTTTCAGTTTAAAAAAAAAAGTTTTTTTAAGTTAAGTTTAAGTTTAAAAAACTGTATTTAAGTCTTCAAAAGAAATTCAGGAAAAATATTTTTTTAGTTTCTATGTTTTGTTTTTTGCTTGTTTTTTTCCCAATTAAATCAAAAAACATTGAGTAAAAAATACATTTCTTGATGGTGAAACGTGAAAAAAGTTTTTGGATGGTTACAAAAAACTGCGTTAAAATGTAAAGTATGAAGATAATTTTTGTTAAAAAAAAGGGGCATAAAATGTTGGAAAAGTTTTGAAAATTTGCTCAAAAATGTTTGTATTTCTTCCATCTCTCCTTTTATTCTGTTCTTTCCTCTCCTCGGATCCTTCTTTCTCTCTGAACGTTTGTTAAAACATGTCTCAGACGATCTCAAAGTTCAAATGAACCTGAAAGTCGTTGTCAAGTTCAAGTCATTCCCAGCGACGAGAGAGACTTGAAGACGAGGTCGTGTCAATCAGCAGTTCCTCGGCCGCCCCGGGGCATGATGGGAAAACGCGGCGCAGATTAGGAAACCCGTCTCCGCTCGACCCTCGGAGAACTTTATCTGAGATGTTGGAGGCGGCGGCGACTGAAGCACGTTAGCTCGTCGTATCTTCTCCGCGGGAACGTTTGGGAATTTCATCTCCGGCGAGCAGCGGCCGCGGGAAATGGAAATGAGTTGCGAGTTCGATCGCTGCGTTATCTCGACCTGCGTCTCTCCGTCGTCTCACAACTTTTATGTCGTAATGACTGAACCACAAATACTTGTCAAGTGTTTTTGCCATTTTTTTTCTGCAGAACCAACATTATTTTTCTTTCAACATTTTTCTAAAAATGTCAACAGATCTGGAATCTTTTTAATAACAGACTTTTGGATTTTTATTTTTTTCCTCATAATTTAGTGTTAATATTTTCCGACATAGATTTTATTTATTACAGTTTACCTGTATTTTAGTTGTTTTATTATTTTTAAAAAATGACCTTCAGTAACTAATTAGACCAGATAATATTCATTAAACAGATTTAAAAAAGGATATTTACTACATTTGCATAATTCCATTATTGCTGGAAACATGTTTTTAAGACATTCCTGTAACAACGTGAGTATAAAAAAATTATTAGTTTTATTTAGACGTTTTATTTTATGCATTTTTTCCTACATATCCAAGTATTTTGGCTTGTCTTGGCTCATCATTTTTTCTTATACTTATATATTTTTATATATTTTATTTTATATTATTATATTTATATTTTATATATATTTTTATATACTTATATTTGGAACGATCTTCTCTCTCTTTGCGCTTGATGATCTACTGACTCCTTTAAGAAACACCTTAAGACGTTTCTATTTGTTCAGGCTTTTCCTTGATTTTCTGGAACTCCTGTGTTGTTCTCAGTATTATCTTGATCTTTAAAGTATGTACTTTTTTGAGTATTGTTTTGATTGTTTAAGCGCTTTGTGACCCTGGTCTGGAAAAGCGCTATATAAATAAATATTACTTACTTACTTTCTATTACTTACTTATACAATTCTTCATCTGGACTCTTTCTTTTTGACTGATTTTGAAATGAACAGAAAATTATTTTTGTTGGTGAATTTTACCTTTTTTCTTAACTCATAAAAAAACAATTTCCAATCATTCCAAACGTTTGATTTTGTTCAAATTGTCCATTTTTTTTCTGCAGATCCAACATTATTCTCCACTCGTCTCAGTCGATACTTTCATCTTTTTTCTCACATCTACACTTTTTATTGAACACATTTTGACAGAAATACTTTATTTTTGTCAAATTGTTTTTTTCTTTTCTTCTCACTATAACGTTTCATTTCAGCCGATGAAAGTCCTGCTAAATATTATTAATAATAGTTACTAGATTTGATTCAAATAATGACGTTATGTATAAAAATGTGAAAATATATTCAATTACGATTCCTGAGGAAGCTCAAGCCGACGAATGAATGACTCCAGTGACTCGTCTCCAGTGACTCGTCTCCAGTGACTCGTCTCCAGCGACTCGTCTCCAGTGACTCGTCTCCAGCGACTCGTCTCCAGCGACTCGTCTCCAGTGACTCGTCTCCAGGGACTCGTCTCCAGTGACTCGTCTCCAGTGACTCGTCTCCAGTGACTCGTCTCCAGTGACTCGTCTCCAGTGACTCGTCTCCAGCGACTCGTCTCCAGCGACTCGTCTCCAGTGACTCGTCTCCAGCGACTCGTCTCCAGTGACTCGTCTCCAGGGACTCGTCTCCAGTGACTCGTCTCCAGTGACTCGTCTCCAGCGACTCGTCTCCAGCGACTCGTCTCCAGTGACTCGTCTCCAGTGACTCGTCTCCAGTGACTCGTCTCCAGCGACTCGTCTCCAGTGACTCGTCTCCAGCGACTCGTCTCCAGTGACTCGTCTCCAGCGACTCGTCTCCAGCGACTCGTCTCCAGTGACTCGTCTCCAGTGACTCGTCTCCAGCGACTCGTCTCCAGCGACTCGTCTCCAGTGACTCGTCTCCAGCGACTCGTCTCCAGCGACTCGTCTCCAGCGACTCGTCTCCAGCGACTCGTCTCCAGCGACTCGTCTCCAGCGACTCGTCTCCAATGACTCGTCTCCAGTGACTCGTCTCCAGTGACTCGTCTCCAGCGACTCGTGTCCAGTGACTCGTCTCGAGTGACTCGTCTCCAGCGACTCGTCTCCAGCGACTCGTCTCCAATGACTCGTCTCCAGCGACTCGTCTCCAGCGACTCGTCTCCAGCGACTCGTCTCCAGCGACTCGTCTCCAGCGACTCGTCTCCAGCGACTCGTCTCCAGCGACTCGTCTCCAGCGACTCGTCTCCAGCGACTCGTCTCCAGCGACTCGTCTCCAGTGACTCGTCTCCAGCGACTCGTCTCCAGCGACTCGTCTCCAGCGACTCGTCTCCAGTGACTCGTCTCCAGTGACTCGTCTCATGAATATTTGTGTTTGTTACGTCGACTTTCTCCATAAGAAGAAACAAATCCTGCGAAATAATTATTTGTGTTTTTGAATCATTTGGGGATTTAATTAATTTTCTAGTTACAATGTTTGTGTTGTAATTAAACTTCCGGCCACTAGATGGCAGCAGTCATAACGTCCTCCACAGCCAAAGGAACAATGAAACCATGGCGATGACTGAGGACGAGAGGATACAGTGAGTCTGGCAGCTTTTAAAGTTTTGGACATACAGTATTTTGATTAGTTGGATGTTTTTCTAAGAACGCGTAGCTCCGCCTACTTTAGCCTCAGCAAAGTTTATATTCAACATTTTACTTTAAAAGTTTGTGTAAAACATCATTTGTACGACTTGACTCAAGGAATACAAATCATTTATGAGGGTTTTTATGTTTATAATGTTTTTTCATAAACATTTTTATATAAATGAGACATTTATATATTTATAAATGAGACAATTGTTTGCTAGAAATCAAACAATGAGTGAAAACACTTTGCAGCTAAATGTGGACAAAACTGAAACTCTGGTGATTGCTCCTGATGATAAGATTCCAGGGTTGAGTCAGTACTTGGGTGACTTAGGTCAGTCTGTCAAACTGAGCCTGAGAAACCTGGGTGTTGTATTTGATAAAGACATGTCTCTTGTTCAACACTGAAGAAAACTGACCAGAAACTGTTTCCTTCAACTGAGAAAAATCTCTAAACTTAGGAAAATGTTGTCGGAACATGATCTGGATCTTATAATCCATGCGTTTGTTTCTTCTCGTCTGGACTATTGTAACAGTTTGTTTTCATGTCTTAACAAGAAGGATCGTCTCGTCTGCAGTTGATACTAAACTCTGCAGCGAGAATTCTAACCCGCTCAAGTAGAAGAACTCACATTTCTCCGATCCTTAAAACTCTTCACTGGCTTCCAGTTTCTTTCAGGATCAACTTTAAAATTCTGGTTCTTACTTTCAGATCTATTCATGGTCAGACCTTCCATTAGTGATCTGATCCAGACTTACACCCCAGCTCGGGCTCTGAGGTCTGTGGATCAGAATCTACTGATGGTTCCACGCACACGGCTCAGGACCAGAGGAGAGAAATCTTTTCAGACTGTTGCTCCTAAGCTTTGAAACGATCTTCTCTCTCTTTGCGCTTGATGGAGTCTACTGACTCCTTTAAGAAACATCTGTGTTTGATGATCTACTGACTCCTTTAAGAAACATCTGTGTTTGATGATCTACTGACTCCTTTAAGAAACATCTGTGTTTGATGGATCTACTGACTCCTTTAAGAAACATCTGTGTTTGATGATCTACTGACTCCTTCAAGAAACATCTGTGTTTGATGATCTACTGACTCCTTTAAGAAACATCTGTGTTTGATGATCTACTGACTCCTTCAAGAAACATCTGTGTTTGATGATCTACTGACTCCTTTAAGAAACATCTGTGTTTGATGATCTACTGACTCCTTCAAGAAACATCTGTGTTTGATGATCTACTGACTCCTTCAAGAAACATCTGTGTTTGATGATCTACTGACTCCTTTAAGAAACATCTGTGTTTGATGATCTACTGACTCCTTCAAGAAACATCTGTGTTTGATGATCTACTGACTCCTTTAAGAAACATCTGTGTTTGATGATCTACTGACTCCTTCAAGAAACATCTGTGTTTGATGATCTACTGACTCCTTTAAGAAACATCTGTGTTTGATGATCTACTGACTCCTTCAAGAAACATCTGTGTTTGATGATCTACTGACTCCTTTAAGAAACATCTGTGTTTGATGATCTACTGACTCCTTCAAGAAACATCTGTGTTTGATGATCTACTGACTCCTTTAAGAAACATCTGTGTTTGATGATCTACTGACTCCTTTAAGAAACATCTGTGTTTGATGATCTACTGACTCCTTTAAGAAACATCTGTGTTTGATGGATCTACTGACTCCTTTAAGAAACATCTGTGTTTGATGATCTACTGACTCCTTCAAGAAACATCTGTGTTTGATGATCTACTGACTCCTTTAAGAAACATCTGTGTTTGATGATCTACTGACTCCTTCAAGAAACATCTGTGTTTGATGATCTACTGACTCCTTTAAGAAACATCTGTGTTTGATGATCTACTGACTCCTTCAAGAAACATCTGTGTTTGATGATCTACTGACTCCTTCAAGAAACATCTGTGTTTGATGATCTACTGACTCCTTTAAGAAACATCTGTGTTTGATGATCTACTGACTCCTTCAAGAAACATCTGTGTTTGATGATCTACTGACTCCTTTAAGAAACATCTGTGTTTGATGATCTACTGACTCCTTTAAGAAACATCTGTGTTTGATGATCTACTGACTCCTTTAAGAAACATCTGTGTTTGATGATCTACTGACTCCTTTAAGAAACATCTGTGTTTGATGGATCTACTGACTCCTTTAAGAAACATCTGTGTTTGATGATCTACTGACTCCTTCAAGAAACATCTGTGTTTGATGATCTACTGACTCCTTTAAGAAACATCTGTGTTTGATGATCTACTGACTCCTTCAAGAAACATCTGTGTTTGATGATCTACTGACTCCTTTAAGAAACATCTGTGTTTGATGATCTACTGACTCCTTCAAGAAACATCTGTGTTTGATGATCTACTGACTCCTTCAAGAAACATCTGTGTTTGATGATCTACTGACTCCTTTAAGAAACATCTGTGTTTGATGATCTACTGACTCCTTCAAGAAACATCTGTGTTTGATGATCTACTGACTCCTTTAAGAAACATCTGTGTTTGATGATCTACTGACTCCTTCAAGAAACATCTGTGTTTGATGATCTACTGACTCCTTTAAGAAACATCTGTGTTTGATGATCTACTGACTCCTTTAAGAAACATCTGTGTTTGATGATCTACTGACTCCTTTAAGAAACATCTGTGTTTGATGATCTACTGACTCCTTCAAGAAACATCTGTGTTTGATGATCTACTGACTCCTTTAAGAAACATCTGTGTTTGATGATCTACTGACTCCTTTAAGAAACATCTGTGTTTGATGATCTACTGACTCCTTTAAGAAACATCTGTGTTTGATGGATCTACTGACTCCTTTAAGAAACATCTGTGTTTGATGATCTACTGACTCCTTCAAGAAACATCTGTGTTTGATGATCTACTGACTCCTTTAAGAAACATCTGTGTTTGATGATCTACTGACTCCTTCAAGAAACATCTGTGTTTGATGATCTACTGACTCCTTTAAGAAACATCTGTGTTTGATGATCTACTGACTCCTTCAAGAAACATCTGTGTTTGATGATCTACTGACTCCTTCAAGAAACATCTGTGTTTGATGATCTACTGACTCCTTTAAGAAACATCTGTGTTTGATGATCTACTGACTCCTTCAAGAAACATCTGTGTTTGATGATCTACTGACTCCTTTAAGAAACATCTGTGTTTGATGATCTACTGACTCCTTCAAGAAACATCTGTGTTTGATGATCTACTGACTCCTTTAAGAAACATCTGTGTTTGATGATCTACTGACTCCTTCAAGAAACATCTGTGTTTGATGATCTACTGACTCCTTTAAGAAACATCTGTGTTTGATGATCTACTGACTCCTTCAAGAAACATCTGTGTTTGATGATCTACTGACTCCTTCAAGAAACATCTGTGTTTGATGATCTACTGACTCCTTCAAGAAACATCTGTGTTTGATGATCTACTGACTCCTTTAAGAAACATCTGTGTTTGATGATCTACTGACTCCTTTAAGAAACATCTGTGTTTGATGATCTACTGACTCCTTCAAGAAACATCTGTGTTTGATGATCTACTGACTCCTTTAAGAAACATCTGTGTTTGATGATCTACTGACTCCTTTAAGAAACATCTGTGTTTGATGATCTACTGACTCCTTCAAGAAACATCTGTGTTTGATGATCTACTGACTCCTTCAAGAAACATCTGAAGACGTTTCTATTTGTTCAGGCTTTTCCTTGATTTTCTGGAACTCCTGTGTTGTTCTCAGTATTATCTTGATCTTTAAAGTATATACTTTTTTGAGTATTGTTTTGATTGTTAAAGCGCTTTGTGACCCTGGTCTGGAAAAGCGCTCTATAAATAAATAATACTTACTTACTTACTTACTTACTTACTTACATTTACAGTGTTTTCCCTCGACTGAATATTTGACTATATTTTGTTGAATAAGCGACGATGGCTCAACAGTGTCTCTGAAAGTAAACATTTGCATAATGACATTTTGTTTCTCACAGACATGTTTCTGCACGAGTGGGCGACTGATCAACAGACGCTCAAATGTCAGTCGTTGGCAGGAAGAAGGAAGTGAAGCTGGAACCAGCGACGCGTCACGATCTGAAGGTTTTTACTCAAAAATTACTTTTTATCGGATCATCTGTTAGTATTACTTACTTACCTACCTACTTATTACTTACTTACTTACTTAATTACTTACTTACCTACTTATTACTTACTTAGTTACCTACTTATTACTTACTTAGTTACCTACTTATTACTTACTTACTTACCTACTTATTACTTACTCACTCACTTACTTACCTACTTATTACCTACTTATTACTTACTTACTTACCTACTTATTACTTACTCACTCACTCACTTACTTACCTACTTATTACTTACTTAGTTACCTACTTATTACTTACTCACTCACTCACTTACTTACTTACTTATTACTTACTTAGTTACCTACTTATTACTTACTCACTCACTCACTCACTTACCTACTTATTACTTACTTACTTACCTACTTATTTACTCAGTTACTTAGTTTCTTACTTACTTACCTACTTATTACTTACATACCTACTTATTACTTATTTACTCACTTACTTAGTTTCTTACTCACTTACCTACTTATTACTTACTTAATTACCTACTTATTACTTACTTACTTACTTACCTATTTATTACTTACTTACTCACTTACTTACCTACTTATTACTTACTTACTTTTTTTTTTTTAGAATCCCTTATTAGTGGTGCTTTTTATCAGAGAGAAT
>NC_141831.1:6682217-6707217 GCF_982586985.1 Callionymus lyra
GTGGAACAGTAGGAGGGGAAAGAAGGAGGGATGAAGAAGAGAGGAACAGTTGGAGAGGAAAGAACGAAGGATGAAGATGAGAGGAACAGTAGGAGAGAAAAGGAGGAGGGATGAAGAAGAGTGGAGAGTAGAAGAGGAAAGAAGGAGGGATGAAGAAGAGTGGAGAGTAGGAGAGGAAAGAAGGAGGGATGAAGAAGAGTGGAACAGTTGGAGAGAAAAGAAGGAGGGATGAATAATAGTGGAACAGTTGGAGAGAAAAGAAGGAGGGATGAAGAAGAGAGGAACAGTAGGAGAGCAAAGAAGGAGGGATGAAGAAGAGTGGAGAGTAGGAGAGGAAAGAAGGAGGGATGAAGAAGAGTGGAACAGTAGGAGAGGAAATAAGGAAGGATGAAGAAGAGTGGAACAGTAGGAAAGGAAAGAAGGAGGGATGAAGAAGAGTGGAACAGTAGGAGAGCAAAGAAGGAGGGATGAAGAAGAGAGGAACAGTAGGAGAGGAAAGAAGGAGGGATGGAAAAGAGTTTAGAGTAGGAGAGCAAAGAAGGGGGGATGAAGAAGAGTGGAGAGTAGGAGAGGAAAGAAGGAGGGATGAAGAAGAGTGGAACAGTAGGAGAGGAAAGAAGGAGGGATGAAGAAGAGTGGAACAGTAGGAGAGGAAAGAAGGGGGGATGAAGAAGAGAGGAACAGTAGGAGAGGAAAGAAGGAGGGATGAAGAAGAGAGGAACAGTAGGAGAGGAAAGAAGGAGGGATGAAGAAGAGTGGAACAGTAGGAGAGGAAAGAATGAAGGATGAAGATGAGAGGAACAGTAGGAGAGAAAAGGAGGAGGGATGAAGAAGAGTGGAGAGTAGAAGAGGAAAGAAGGAGGGATGAAGAAGAGTGGAGAGTAGGAGAGGAAAGAAGGAGGGATGAAGAAGAGTGGAACAGTTGGAGAGAAAAGAAGGAGGGATGAATAATAGTGGAACAGTTGGAGAGAAAGAAGGAGGGATGAAGAAGAGAGGAACAGTAGGAGAGGAAAGAAGGAGGGATGAAGAAGAGAGGAACAGTAGGAGAGGAAAGAAGGAGGGATGAAGAAGAGAGGAACAGTAGGAGAGGAAAGAAGCAGGGGTGAATAATAGTGGAACAGTTGGAGAGAAAAGAAGGAGGGATGAAGAAGAGAGGAACAGTAGGAGAGGAAAGAAGGAGGGATGGAAAAGAGTGGAGAGTAGGAGAGCAAAGAAGGAGGGATGAAGAAGAGTGGAGAGTAGGAGAGGAAAGAAGGAGGGATGAAGAAGAGAGGAACAGTAGGAGAGGAAAGAAGGAGGGATGAAGAAGAGTGGAGAGTAGGAGAGGAAAGAAGGAGGGATGAAGAAGAGTGGAACAGTTGGAGAGAAAAGAAGGAGGGATGAATAATAGTGGAACAGTTGGAGAGAAAAGAAGGAGGGATGAAGAAGAGAGGAACAGTAGGAGAGGAAAGAAGGAGGGATGAAGAAGAGAGGAACAGTAGGAGAGGAAAGAAGGAGGGATGAAGAAGAGAGGAACAGTAGGAGAGGAAAGAAGCAGGGATGAATAATAGTGGAACAGTTGGAGAGAAAAGAAGGAGGGATGAAGAAGAGAGGAACAGTAGGAGAGCAAAGAAGGAGGGATGAAGAAGAGAGGAACAGTAGGAGAGGAAAGAAGGAGGGATGGAAAAGAGTGGAGAGTAGGAGAGCAAAGAAGGAGGGATGAAGAAGAGTGGAGAGTAGGAGAGGAAAGAAGGAGGGATGAAGAAGAGTGGAACAGTAGGAGAGGAAAGAAGGAGGGATGAAGAAGAGTGGAACAGTAGGAGAGGAAAGAACGAAGGATGAAGATGAGAGGAACAGTAGGAGAGAAAAGGAGGAGGGATGAAGAAGAGTGGAACAGTAGGAGAGGAAAGAACGAAGGATGAAGAAGAGTGGAGAGTAGGAGAGGAAAGAAGGAGGGATGAAGAAGAGTGGAACAGTTGGAGAGAAAAGAAGGAGGGATGAATAATAGTGGAACAGTTGGAGAGAAAAGAAGGAGGGATGAAGAAGAGAGGAACAGTAGGAGAGGAAAGAAGGAGGGATGAAGAAGAGAGGAACAGTAGGAGAGGAAAGAAGGAGGGATGAAGAAGAGAGGAACAGTAGGAGAGGAAAGAAGCAGGGATGAATAATAGTGGAACAGTTGGAGAGAAAAGAAGGAGGGATGAAGAAGAGAGGAACAGTAGGAGAGGAAAGAAGGAGGGATGAAGAAGAGTGGAGAGTAGGAGAGGAAAGAAGGAGGGATGAAGAAGAGTGGAACAGTAGGAGAGGAAAGAAGGAGGGATGAAGAAGAGAGGAACAGTAGGAGAGGAAAGAAGCAGGGATGAATAATAGTGGAACAGTTGGAGAGAAAAGAAGGAGGGATGAAGAAGAGAGGAACAGTAGGAGAGGAAAGAAGGAGGGATGAAGAAGAGTGGAGAGTAGGAGAGGAAAGAAGGAGGGATGAAGAAGAGTGGAACAGTAGGAGAGGAAAGAAGGAGGGATGAAGAAGAGAGGAACAGTAGGAGAGGAAAGAAGGAGGGATGAAGAAGAGTGGAGAGTAGGAGAGGAAAGAAGGAGGGATGAAGAAGAGAGGAACAGTAGGAGAGGAAAGAAGGAGGGATGAAGAAGAGAGGAACAGTAGGAGAGGAAAGAAGCAGGGATGAATAATAGTGGAACAGTTGGAGAGAAAAGAAGGAGGGATGAAGAAGAGAGGAACAGTAGGAGAGGAAAGAAGGAGGGATGAAGAAGAGTGGAGAGTAGGAGAGGAAAGAAGGAGGGATGAAGAAGAGTGGAACAGTAGGAGAGGAAAGAAGGAGGGATGAAGAAGAGAGGAACAGTAGGAGAGGAAAGAAGGAGGGATGAAGAAGAGTGGAGAGTAGGAGAGGAAAGAAGGAGGGATGAAGAAGAGTGGAACAGTAAATGGTAATAGACACAAATACACAATGTGAAGCTGACAGCAATGCATTGTTGAGATTTTTCATTGACAAAATTAAATTGATCAAAGAGAAAATCTCTCCCTCTTTGTGTGAAACCCCTACTGAGCCCCTCTCCTCCTCTTGGTCCTCCTTCACTGCTGTATCTCTGGGTGTTATTTCGGCACTAGTGAACAAGATGAAACCCTCCTCTTGCTCAGATGACGTCCTTCCTTGTAGGCTTTTTATCAAAGTATTTGATGTAATTGGCCCCTGGGTTACCAATATGGTGAACCTCTCCCTTTCCACAGGGGTTTTTCCCAATGCATTTAAACATGCCATTGTGGAGCCTCTACTCAAAAAACCAGGCTTGGACCCGATTGACCTCAGTCATTTCAGGCCTATTTCTAAGCTCCCTTTCTTGTCCAAGATCTTGGAGAAGGTGGTGTCTGAGCAGCTGTCTTTGTTCCTGGATCAGAGCGACATCCATGAGAAGTTTCAGTCTGGCTTCCGTAAACATCTCTCTACGGAGACAGCTTTATTGAAAGTGTCCAGTGACATCATGATGTCGGCTGACTCTGGTAAATCCACTGTTCTGGTTCTCTTGGATCTGTCCTCAGCCTTCGACACAGTTGATCACCAGATCCTGCTGAGAAGACTGAGGGATGAAGACTGTCTGGGTCTGTGTTAGAATGGTTCTCATCTTACCTTTCTGGGCGCAGTTTAAGTGTATCTGCCAATCAAATGAGGTCTGAATCGGCAGATCTGTTGTGTGGAGTCCCTCAAGGTTCTGTTTTGGGTCCTTTATTGTTTTTGCTGTACTTGATTCCCCTCGGTAAAATCATTCAGAGATTTCCAGATGTTTCTTATCACATTTTTGCTGATGACATCCAGCTCTACTGCTCTTTTGACCCAACTGAGCCCCAGAGGCTGAACAGCTTAGTCAATTGATTGCTAGAAATCAAATTTCTCTCACTTCTCTCCTTCATCATTTATCTCCTCCGTCACTCCTCTCATCCCTAACTCCTCTCCTCCGTCACTTCTCTTCTCCATAACTCCTCTCCTCCGTCACTCCTCTCCTCCATAACTCCTCTCCTCCGTCACTCCTCTCCTCCGTCACTCCTCTCCTCCATCATTCCTCTCCTCCATCACTCCTCTCCTCCATCACTCCTCTCCTCCATAACTCCTCTCCTCCATCACTCCTCTTCTCCATAACTCCTCTCCTCCGTCAGTCCTCTCCTCCATCACTCCTCTCCTCCATCACTTCTCTCCTCCGTCACTCCTCTCCTCCATCACTCCTCTCCTCCATAACTCCTCTCCTCCGTCAGTCCTCTCCTCCATCACTCCTCTCCTCCGTCACTTCTCTCCTCCATCACTTCTCTCCTCCATCACTCCTCTCCTCCATAACTCCTCTCCTCCGTCAGTCCTCTCCTCCATCACTCCTCTCCTCCATCACTTCTCTCCTCCGTCACTCCTCTCCTCCATCACTCCTCTCCTCCATCACTCCTCTCCTCCATAACTCCTCTCCTCCGTCAGTCCTCTCCTCCATCACTCCTCTCCTCCGTCACTTCTCTCCTCCGTCACTCCTCTCCTCCATCCCTCCTCTTCTCCATCACTTCTCTCCTCCGTCACTTCTCTCCTCCGTCACTCCTCTCCTCCATCCCTCCTCTCCTCCATAACTCCTCTCGTCTGTCACTTCTCTTCTCCGTCACTTCTCTCCTCCATCACTCCTCTCCTCCATAACTCCTCTCCTCCATCCCTCCTCTCCTCCATAACTCCTCTCCTCCATAACTCCTCACGTCTGTCACTCCTCTCCTCCATCACTCCTCTGCTCTGTCACTCCTCTCCTCCATCACTCCTCTGCTCCATCACTTCTCTCCTCCACAGAGAGTCACAGAGAAATCAATTCTTCCGTTGGAAGGATCGAGTCTAAATATTCACATGTTTATTTCAGAGCCTGGACTCGGAGACTCTGGATGTTCTGATGTGTTTGAAGCTGCTCATGTGTCTGTGGATCCTCAGAGTCTTCTCTTGACCTTCTTCTTAGTTTCTGAACCCTCAAGACCAGGGGTCACCAACACAGGCCGGTTCTAAAAATAGCACAACTCACCATCATCATCAAAATTCAATTAATTTTAAAATACAATTATTTGCATTTATATGTTTATGAAAATGATAAGATCTTTAAAATAAAATAATTGAAAATATTTGTATAATACATGAAAGTTTAGATCATTTAATCAAACTCTGACCCTTTCTAGTTCAAAGGTCGGTGTTGGAACAGCAAGGATGGGGAGCTGAATGTTTGGAGTGAGATTACTGCCACCAGCTGGAGCGAGTGAGTCTTGGTTGTTGTACACTGACAACATTTTTTTTTACACTCTGCTGTGCACTCAACCAGTCATACACACGCGTTTGACAGCCAATCAGAGACCTGCTGCTTGAAGCTTTCTGCTGCCATTGGCTGGACTTCTCTACCAATCACAGGGAGCTACCCGAGGGAAGAAGGCGGTTCCTGCCACACTTAAAAGAGGTGAAAACAAGCGCCAAATATGATGTTGAATAAAAAAAAAACGCTTCTGTATCATCAACTCCACCAACACAAAATTTCAAACTTTTTAACATGTTTTAATGCTGTCTAACTTTTTTTTTTGTTTTGTTTTATTTTAACAATTTAAAAAACGTTGGCCACAAAAAAAATCTGCTCAAACGCCACAAATATCTATCGTCTTCATGGTTGAAAAACTAATATGGATTTTTGGAGCGAGTATAAAAAGAAGTTTAACTTTATGAACAAAAAAACAAACAAATCTGATACAATTTAAATCCATATTAGTCTTTTAGTTTTATATATTATATATTTATATATATATAAACGTTCTCTTCTTATTGTATTTGTTTTTTTATATAATTAAATTTAAAAAAATACTGTAAAAAGAAAATTGTAATATAATTGTATAATTAATAATTAAATAAAACAATTTATTTAACTTAATTGAAATATTTGATGGTCCCCACAGAATCTTTTTTACATTTTTAGATTGTTTTGTTTTACAGTCACGCTGCGATGTAACAAAGTTGGTGTTAAACAGCCATGATGCGTTCAAGGACACTTTCAAAAAAATGCTTTCATCAAGTCAAGTATGAGGTTTAGCGAGCTATGCTAATGTTGCTAATCACTCGCAGTGGTCAGGAGACGATCAGACGACCGTCTTCCTTTCATCTCCACCTTCTGCCTGAGGGGAGAACTTCAAAGGGTGGTGGTCCCGGGTCGGCTCAGATCCTCCAGGTCCATCAGGGACCAGGACCAGGTGTGTGTGTTCGCTTCTGTGTCGACCATGAGCTGTTGTGTGTTGCAGCAGAGAACCACACACTGATGGAGGCCATGACACCATTCTTGAGTGTTTTGAAGTATTTTGATGTGAACTAAGTTTGAATACCTCGTGAATATTCACACGCATGAAGAATACTTGATGTTGAAGTTGTTGTTTAGTTAATAATAGTTGATGTAAGATTGTGTCGACACCAGAGTGTATATGTGTGTGTGTGTGTGTGTGTGTGTAATTGCGGATGTATGTGTCAATGTACAGTATGTGTGTCTGTATGCGTGTGTGTTTGTGTTTGTGTGCCTATGTACATGTCAATGTGTGCTGTCTGTCTGTGTGTGTGAACGTGCCTGTGCATGTGTGTATACATGTCCATGTGAGTGTGTCTCCGTATGTGTGTGTGTGAGTTAATGTTTATGTCTGTCTCTTGACGTGTGTGTGTGCGTATAAATGTGTGTGTGCATGTCAATGTCTGTGTGTGTTTGTATGTCTTTGTGTGCCTATGTATGTGTGCGTATCTCAATGTGCATTTGTGTATATGTATATACAGTATATGTGTGTGTCATATATGTGTGGGTATGTGTACATACGCGTGTCTTTGTGTGTGTGTGAGTGTATGTGTGTATACAAGTGTTTTGGGTGTGTGTAATGTGTATATGCGTGTAAATAAATGTGTGTGTATATATATTTGTGTGTATGTGTATATAAATATGTGTGTGTATATATATTTGTGTGTACGTGTATATAAATGTGTGTGTGTGTATATGTAAATATATGTGTGTATATATTTGTGTGTGTGTTTATATGTATATAAATATGTGTTTGTGTTTATATGTATGCGTGTGTGTATATTTGTGCGTGTGTATATAAATGTGTGTGTTTGTATATATATGTATATAAATATGTGTGAGAGTATGTGTATATATATGTGTATATATGTGTGTATGTATTTGTGTGTAACTGGGACACTCACTAAACCAATTGTTTCTCTGCCAGCAGTCGTTTCTCTTCCTCAATTAACTATTTTACTTTTTAACACTTTTCCCTCTTATCGCTCGACTCCAGGTCTCGTGGTGGAAGTCTATTAGTGACACGTGCACGTGTGCACACACACACAAACACACACACACACACACACACACACACACACACACACACACACACTGACGGGATCAAGCAAACAAACCAGTCTGAGGACACTTTCTGTTTAATGTTATTTATAAACCGCTTGTGAGTCATTGTTCGATAAACACGTACAAAACATTGTGTGGCTGAAAAGATGGAGGGAGAGAAGATGGAGGAGGAGAGAAGACGGAGGATGGAGGAGGAGAGGAGGAGGAGGCGACCGGAAGAGATGCAGGCGAGGAGAGAAAACGTGTGGAAACAAATCATAAAAAACTTTGTAAAGATATCAATTAAAAAAATGTTTCTGTCTAGAGTTACACTTTTTTTTTTCTGTTTCAAACAGTCTTGAGTCCGTGTTCCTTCCATCCTCACAGGGATAAAAACACACACAAGTCACAGCAGCACACACATGTTCACCAGAAGGGGGCGCTAAATCCTACAGGACTCCGGCGACAAGCTCCGCCCCCAACATTTAGATAGATAAGACAGGAAGTTGGTCCGAGCAGGAAGCGGAAGCCGCTCTCGGGAATGTGTGTCAACATCGTTTGTGCTTTTCTTGTTTGTTGTGTTGCAAAAGAAACAAAACAAGCTTGCATACGACAGGTGGCCCCGATGGTGTGAGTCGGGGAAACTCTGAAACTTCGGAAGAAATGTCCCGATGTCACTGGTGATGGGTTTTATCCAGGAAGTGTGTGGTTACGTAGTCCGTGGTACTTCCTGAAGGTTCTTCTCTCGACATCAACCAGATCGTGAAGTTCGTCAGGTTATCAGTTCGTAAACATCGTAGACGCTTTTTTCTGAAAGTCCACGAACGAAGAAATCCTCGTGGATGTTTCCTGTCGTGTTGGTGCAGTGGTGAAGTTCCTCAGTTGTCCTCTAGAGGCACTGTTGTTCCTGTCCTCTCACGTGGCTTCGTTGGACTCAAGGCGGTCCTGATGGTTTTTATACTGAAACTCATTTTTGTTTTCTTCGCTTCAGACATTTTCAGTTTTGATTCTCAGACCTTTGACATGTTCTCGTGGCGTACGACTTTTTTTTCTTCTCAAAATTGAGCGTCAATTTGTTGCTCAAACCTCCTATTTACGAAACACAATCAAATCACAAACTTAATCTCATTAAATTAACCAGTTTGTACGTACAGACAATATTACGTTTAATTTTTGATGCGAAAATATATCGCAATTTTGTGACCTTTAATCTTTTAATATAGATTTTCTTTCCTATATCAACAGGATGTGAAATAAAATTTCCAAAGGTAAAGCGAGCGACTATGATGATAACAACTTCAATTTCGTGTTATTAAAAAAAAAAAAAAAACTGTGTAAAGTATCACAATATCGTGATGTATTGTGATACTGTTGTATCGCGACCCTATTATCGTGAGCTTCTCGCCAATCCCTATTAAAGATGATAACGAAATATGGCAAAAAATTCCTAATCATCAGTAAAAAACAAATTGAATCACGATTAACTAATCAGTTCAAAAGTTGTCTTCAGTGCTCTTATTAGCATAATATCAATTTTTGTCTCATTTTCAAATGTTTAAGACAGTTTTAATCGACCAAACACATGTTTTACTCAAGAATCGATGACCCGCTACTTTACCTCCATATCCATGGTTAAATTAAACATTTTGTTGCTCCCGTTTGATTTTATTTGTAGTCGAATCACTTCATTCTCCCGACTTTACCACGACATCGTCAGCGTATTGGTGTTAGTTACGATGACGAACGTCTTGGCTCTTGCGGGAGAAAGTTGAACATTTCAAGGGTTGACGTCACACAACAGTCCACGGACGTCACCGTCGTGTCACCACAACAAAGACTCGCTCGAGCGACATCAGCGAAGGGCGACGAGGAAAAGCGACGACAGGAGAGCGGATCCCAAACAAAAGTACGAACGAGCAGAGTCCGCTCTATTGCTCGCCCTCTGGACTCCACTGGGAGGGCGGACTGAAGTTCTAGGGATGCACTTGTTCTTCCTCCTGGAGGCCGACTGCTCATATTTACCTCCCGGAGTAAAGTCTTTCTCATCCCCCTCCCGCAGTACCTGAACGTCATTGAGGCCCCCTTTTGCCTTGCGGCCTCTTCGGGTACAGTTTCTGCGACTACCCTTTGGCGGTCTTGGGAGGGGTGAGGGCGAGGGCAGGTTGTGCTGGTCCCCGTGGGGCAGGTATGGACGCTGGTGATGGTTGTGATGGCTTCGATGGTTCAGGTGGTTTAGAGACTCCCCGTGCTCGAGCTCCCCGGGTACTCCCCGTGTATGACCCTCTGACGGCGTGCACAGCGGCAGCTCCTCCTTCTTTAGTGTCTTCATGTCCTTCCCCTCAAGCTCCGGCGGCGAAACGCAAACGAGCGAAGAAGTGGAACCTTTGAACCTCCGGAGCCAATCCCAGAGCGACAGAGCTTTGCAGTCGCACTCCCAGGGATTGTCGTTGAGCCGAAGGTACTCGAGGGCCGGCAGGAGGCTCAGGCTCAGGCCGGAGAGCTCGGTGAGTGAGTTGTTGAACAGGTACAGCGTGGTGAGGCGGCGCAGGTCGTGGAAAGATTGGCGGTCGATCCACTGGATCCGGTTCTGATGGAGGAGAAGTCGATCCAAGACTCCCAGACCTCGAAAGGTGTTCTGACGAAGACTCCAGAGCTTGTTGCCGTGAAGGAAGAGATGACTGAGGTTCAGCAGGTCGATGAATAGGTCGTCCTCCAGGAACTCCAGCTGGTTGTCCTGTTGGATGGAGCCAAAGACTGATGAGTTTCTTGAATTTATAAACTTCAGTTTTCAACATCAAAACGATGTTGTTAATATTCATTGACATGAGTCGTTTCAACGACTCTATAATCTACATAATCCAGTCCTCTGTGTGTCATAACTGGATTATACTGTAAATCCTTCCCTATAGACGACAGTTGACATACTTTGACGAACACATGCGGGTCAACCCTCCTGGAACTATATTCTTAAGTGAGCTTCTGAGACTTGAACTCCCCACCGACTCACGGAGATGACCCCGTCTGACCAACCTTTTCAAGGGGCCGTAAATTTTGACTGAGCTAAAACCAAGTTATGGTTGTTTTTTTTACATCTTTGTATGAACGTTTAGATTCTGTGAATTGTTTCGGACGAAAGGCTTGGAAAAGGATTATGGGTAGTTCTACTGAACTTTGGTTCTTTGCTAGCATCGTCCGAAACGCTTTGCTTGTACTGACTATTGTCTCCAGCCAAGTTTCGTTACCTAGAGGTTAATCACTCCACAGAAGTGCTTCTAGGTATTATTTTGACTAAAGTTAACTTCCAAATGGGATTCCCCTTCCTTGGAGTCTCCTCTATGCAGTCTACGGACTATCTTAATCGTGAGTGGCAACTTAAAGATGGAGAGGTGAGTTTTCCCCACAGACTATGGTCCTCCAGAACCTTTTTTCTATATGTGGATCAGGCCAACAAATGCAACCCTGGCCAACTGCCTGGTTTCGCCAATGCCTAGAACTGCCGCTGCTGCTGGTAATTAGCTGAAGTACATGATTGCCTCATGCAGGAAGTAGATATACTGTATATACGTCACAAGATGGCTACGATGTTTGTCTGCCAGTAAGGGTTGCAGCCTCTAAAGATTCTATAAGGAAAAAGACTATCGAAGTGAAGGTACCAGTATCTAAAATCTCCGTCCATACCCAGCCCTAGTTATCAGGGAAATATTGGAGCAGTTGTTAGTGATTTTTGTTCTATTGGTTAACCATAACAAGGTGCGTTGGCTAAAGTTAAAGAATGTTCGATTGGTTGAGTCTGGTCAACGTGGGGTATACCTGAAGATAGAGATACTGGAGATTGTGAAGTCCAGCAAAGATGCCTGCGGGCAGGGTGATCAAGCCGCAGCGGTACAGATGGAGGGCGTGGAGGCGTCCCAGGCCCAGGAAGGTGTCCGACCCGATGGCCTTGAGGTGCCGGTTGTCCCCCAGGTCCAGTTCCTCCAGGCGTTCGAAGCCGTGGAAGGTGGAGGGCTGGATGTAGGAGATGTTGTTGGAGTAGAGCCACAACATGGAGGTGGTGGGCGAGAAGTGGCCTCGCAGCAGCCGCTGGATCTTGTTGTTCTGCAGGAAGACCCGCTCGCTCTGGGCCGGGATGCCCTCGGGCACGGCGTGGAAGTTGTGCGCCTGGCAGGAGACAGTGCTGGGCGAGGTGTAACAGATGCAGTGGCGGGGACAAGGCTGCGAGAGATCCAGGCCACACAGCACCAGCAGGAGCTCCACCCCGCGGCATCCTGAGGAGGCAGAGGGGAAAGAAGTTGTTGGTTTAAAGACGACAGATAAAAAAAGGGGAAGCACCGAGGGTCAAGGTGTTGCTCAGAGGTGTCACACTTTTCATTTCTCTTATGCGGCGATCTCTATTCCGGTGGGCGTCGCACTCGTCTGCTCAGACGGGAAAGTGTTTTAGGAGGAGAAAGGAGACGGAAAATCGATGCTTTTGCTGTTGACAAGTGAACGCGGCGCAGCTGAAATATATTCCCACAATAAAAGAGGCAGAGGGAGCGACGGTGCAGCAGGAATCATCTGAAGTGGAGATTACTTTTTGTCTCGCTATCCCTTCATCTGGATGTTATTTATGTGTCTGCGCTGGAGAGCGAGCGAGAGGGAGGAGAGGAAAAAGTCTGGTTGAAACGTGTGTTTAAAAAAAGACCTGGTTTGATTTAGAGAGAACATGCGTTTGTGTGAGTGACGCCAGATGTGATTGACAGATGTCAGACCGCTCAGGTCGGTCCGGGATTGAACACAGAACTGGATGTTCTCAGCAGAACATTGAGCAGTGTTTCTGAGAAGTGTTGCGTAAGCAGCAGGACAACACTTCGTATGTGTCTGCGTGACTGAGCAAGAGGCTGTCGGTCACTTATGTCGGTCACTTATGTCCGTCACTCAAGACTTTTACTTATGTCGGTAATTTATGTCCTTTACTTATGTCGGTCATTTATGTCCTTTACTTATGTTGTTCACTTTTGTCCGTCACTTATGTCCGTCACTTATGTCCGTCATTTATGTCCGTCATTTATGTCCGTCATTTATGTCCGTCATTTATGCCCTTTACTTATGTCGGTCACTTATGTCCGTCACTCAAGACCTTTACTTATGTCCGTCATTTATGTCCGTCATTTATGTCCGTCATTTATGCCCTTTACTTATGTCGGTCACTTATGTCCGTCACTCAAGACCTTTACTTATGTCGGTCATTTATGTCCGTCACTTATGTCCGTCATTTATGCCCTTTACTTATGTCGGTCACTTATGTCCGTCACTCAAGACCTTTACTTATGTCGGTCATTTATGTCCGTCACTTATGTCCGTCATTTATGCCCTTTACTTATGTCGGTCACTTATGTCCGTCACTCAAGACCTTTACTTATGTCGGTCATTTATGTCCGTCACTTATGTCCGTCATTTATGCCCTTTACTTATGTCATATACTTATGTTGGTCACTTTTGTCGGTCACTTATGTTCGTCATTTATGTCCGTCGCTTATGTCTGTCACTTATGTCAGTCACTTATGTCCGTCACTTATGTCCGTCACTTATGTCAGTCACTTATGTCCGTCATTTATGTCCGTCATTTATGTCCGTCAGTTATGTCAGTCACTTATGTCCGTCACTTATGTCCGTCACTTATGTCAGTCACTTATGTCAGTCACTTATGTCCGTCACTTATGTCAGTCACTTATGTCCGTCACTTATGTCAGTCACTTATGTCCGTCGCTTATGTCCGTCACTTATGTCAGTCACTTATGTCAGTCACTTATGTCCGTCACTTATGTCCGTCACTTATGTCAGTCACTTATGTCCGTCATTTATGTCAGTCACTTATGTCAGTCACTTATGTCCGTCACTTATGTCCGTCACTTATGTCCGTCACTTATGTCAGTCACTTATGTCCGTCACTTATGTCCGTCACTTATGTCAGTCACTTATGTCCGTCATTTATGTCAGTCACTTATGTCAGTCACTTATGTCCGTCACTTATGTCAGTCACTTATGTCCGTCACTTATGTCAGTCACTTATGTCCGTCGCTTATGTCCGTCACTTATGTCAGTCACTTATGTCAGTCACTTATGTCCGTCACTTATGTCCGTCACTTATGTCAGTCACTTATGTCCGTCATTTATGTCAGTCACTTATGTCAGTCACTTATGTCCGTCACTTATGTCCGTCACTTATGTCAGTCACTTATGTCAGTCACTTATGTCCGTCGCTTATGTCCGTCACTTATGTCCATCACTTATGTCAGTCACTTATGTCCATCACTTATGTCAGTCACTTATGTCCGTCATTTATGTCAGTCACTTATGTCAGTCACTTATGTCCGTCATTTATGTCAGTCACTTATGTCAGTCACTTATGTCCGTCACTTATGTCCGTCACTTATGTCAGTCACTTATGTCCGTCATTTATGTCAGTCACTTATGTCAGTCACTTATGTCCGTCACTTATGTCAGTCACTTATGTCCGTCACTTATGTCAGTCACTTATGTCCGTCATTTATGTCCGTCATTTATGTCCGTCAGTTATGTCAGTCATTTATGTCCGTCGCTTATGTCAGTCATTTATGTCCGTCACTTATGTCAGTCACTTATGTCAGTCACTTATGTCCGTCAGTCACTTATGTCCGTCATTTATGTCCGTCATTTATGTCAGTCACTTATGTCAGTCACTTATGTCAGTCATTTATGTCAGTCATTTATGTCCGTCACTTATGTCAGTCACTTATGTCCGTCATTTATGTTAGTCATTTATGTCCGTCAGTTATGTCAGTCATTTATGTCCGTCGCTTATGTCCGTCACTTATGTCCGTCACTTATGTCAGTCACTCATGTCGGTCACTTACGTCCGTCAGTTATGTCAATCATTTATGTCCGTCAGTTATGTCAATCATTTATGTCCGTCGCTTATGTCCGTCACTTATGTCCGTCACTTATGTCGGTCATTTATGTCAGTCACTCATGTACGTCACTCATGTCGGTCAGTTATGTTGGTCACTTAAGTTCGGTCACTCATGTACCTCAGTTATGTCCGTCTGTTAATCTTTCACTTATGTCTGTCACTCATGTCCGTCACTCATGTCAGCCATTTATGTCCGTCATTTATATCTGTCATTTATGTCGGTCACTCATGTACGTCAGTTACATCCGTCAGTTATGTCCGTCCGTTATGTCTTGTACTTATGTCGGTCATTTATGTCGGTCATTTATGTCGGTCAGTTATATCTGTCACTCATCTCCGTCACTTATGTCCATCAAACATTTAAAAAAAAATGAAATAGGGATTTGCTTTGTTTTTAATGATATCATATCGTTGACTCTTTATGGTGATACTTGTTGTATCAAAATATTTTTGTCGACACCGTCACTGGAGCAGGACTACATGAAGCGAGCGAAGAAGAGATGGAAAAGAGAATTGTTGATAAATTGGTGTTGAAGAAATGAGTGGGAGGAATGAAACGCAGAAGTTATCGCGGCAGTTGTGATGTGTGCGTCGCTGCCGGAGAAAACTCTGATGAACACTGGAGTCTTTCAGCAGCAGCAGGTAAATAAGCAGCGAAGTGAACCCGCGGCTCAGACGCCCACACGTCGCACAATCACCGGATTTATGCAGAAACAAAAACACAACAACAGACGTGAAAATGAACCAAGATGGATGAAAGTCCGGCGTTGAAAGGATGTTTGTGGATGATGAGTCTGGAGTTTAATCCCAGAGATGGTCGAGCATCGCTCATTATAACAGTGATGAATCTCCCGCGGAGTTAATGGGAGATTTTAATGGCATCATCGCCGCGGCAACATCCCGGCCTCCATAATCCACACATGCGCCTCATCCGTCTTCATGCCCGAGACAAACAACACCAGCAACACCTGCGACTTCCCCGGGACACAATTAACTATTGATTCGCGAGCCATCGATCATGTGACCGCGAACAATCTGTTTCACGACAGAAGAGCAGGGTTATGAACAACAAATACATTTTTTATTGGAGCAAAAGTGTTGTTGTTCTTTCAGTAAAACGGCAGTTAAAGTCGGCAGTTAAAGTCTCCATCTGTAGTTTTTAAATAGCGTTTCTGGCGCCCCCTAGTGTCGGATTCGAAGTTTAAAGAGACAAGATTGAGGTTCATTTGTGTTTTATACACGAGTGTGTCGTCCAGGAAAATGTAAAACGAGGAGAAATTGTTCAGATAAATCGATAAATAAAACTTTATTGGTTCCTTGGGAAAAAAACTTTGGATAATTAGGTCTCAGTCTCAACACAGAAGCAGACAGAAAGAAAAAAGTGCCAAAGTACACACATATGTGTGTGTATATGTGTGTGTGTGTTTAAATGGATGTGTTTATATGGATGTGTGTGAGTGTCTAAGTGTGTGTTTATATATGTGTGTATGTGTTTATATACGTGTGTATGTCTATATGTGTGTGTGTATGTATGTGTTTTATATATATATATATATATGTGTGTATATATGTGTATATGTGTGTGTGTTTGAATGTATCTATATATATACATATATATATATGTGTGTATACTGTATATGTGTGAGTATATATGTGTATATGTGTGTGTGTTTGAATGTATATATATATATATAAGTGTGTGTGTATGTATATGTGTTTTTATATATATTTGTGTATTTGAATGTATCTATATATATATATACATATGTATATATATACATATGTACTGTATATATATATATATATATGTGTGTGCGAGTGTTTATATATGTGTGTGTGTATATATGTGTGACTGTGTGTGTGTGTATATGTGTGTGTATATATGTGTATATGTGTGTGTGTGAATGTGTGTTTATATATGTGTCTGGAACAAAAGCAGAACTTTACTTTTAATTCAATTATTGTATTATCTCTTCTACACGACCTGTATGAGGTCGACATGTTTTCCTCTCGCAGTGAAACTGGAAACAGGAGCAACAAGTGTCATCTTGAAATAATGGCTGCTGGACTGAAGATATAAATCCTTCACACGATGGCCTTTAAAAGTCGTCCGGAGAAATAAAAACCCTAGAGTCCGACTTGACAGCGACTCTCTCTCTGAGAAATGATTTTTACTGCTTCAACTTCAGCTTCATGTCACAAATCATTCTCACAAACACGTGTTACTGGAAAACAATGTGTGCACGAGTAGAAGTTCACGGTGAGGAACATCATCTCAAAGCTGTCGACCTTCATCTCATTCAAGTCCACAGAAGTGTTTTTGATCCTTACTTTATTTCATCTTCATCAACCTTTTCAGTGAAAAGTTACGTCTCTGGCGACACAGATTCGACATCAGTGTCAGGGACGGAAGACGAGGTCGGTTGCCAGGCAGACACCTTCAATATCAAGCTACATTTAAAATAAAGTTGTGTAAGTAAGTTAGTATTTTTTATTTGTGTAGTGAATGTTCTTCAAGACGCAGTAAGTTCCTCATCAAGACCATTTTTTATTACTTTATAAAGTTGCTCTGAAATCTGGGCGAAGGAGAGGTTATGAGAGTCCATGAGGACGTGATAAAGGCTTCACTCGTCCAGCTGTGAGGACGACGATGTTTCTACCTGTTATGATGAGTCAGCAGTATTTGATGATACGAACCAAACACCTTCAGGACAATAATCTCCTCATTGTTGCTCCGTCTGTTCTCACTATGATCCCAACAATCCCAACAATCCCAACAATCCCAACAATCCCAATAATCCCAATAATCCCAACCATCGCTCGCTCGTCCTGCATGTTTTTGATCCTGATCCAAGAAACTCTTTTAATCTTTACAATCTTTCATTTTTCATCTGGATTTTAAAATAATAAAATGTGTTTTTGAGTCGGATTGAAGTGAAAGGTTAGTAGTGTAGACTGTTTGAGTCATAGGTCAATTTTTAACAATAATAAGTTACTTTATATTATATTTTATATTATATTTAATACCATATTCTATTGATTATATTTTACATTATATTTTATATTATATTTTACATTATATTTAATATCATATTTTTTATTATATTTTATATTATATTTTACATTATATTTTACATTATATTTTATTTTATATTTTATATTATATTTTACATTAAAATGCATATTATATTTTACATTATATTTTGTATTGTACTGTTGAAAATTGTTTGATTATAGTTGAAAATTGTTTGATTATAGTTGAAAATTGTTTGATTATAGTTGAAAATTGTTTGATTATAGTTGAAAATTGTTGGATTACAGTTGAAAATTGTTTGATTATAGTTGAAAATTGTTTGATTATAGTTGAAAATTGTTGGATTATAGATGAAAATTGTTTGATTATAGTTGAAAATTGTTGGATTATAGTTGAAAATTGTTTGATTATAGTTGAAAATTGTTTGATTATAGTTGAAAATTGTTTGATTACAGTTGAAAATTGTTTGATTATAGATGAAAATTGTTTGATTATAGTTTAAAATTGTTTGATTATAGATGAAAATTGTTTGATTATAGATGAAAATTGTTTGATTATAGTTGAAAATTGTTTGATTATAGTTGAAAATTGTTGGATTATAGTTGAAAATTGTTTGATTATAGTTGAAAATTGTTTGATTATAGTTGAAAATTGTTTGATTACAGTTGAAAATTGTTTGATTATAGTTGAAAATTGTTTGATTATAGTTGAAAATTGTTTGTTTATAGTTGAAAATTGTTGGATTATAGTTGAAAATTGTTTGATTATAGTTGAAAAGTGTTTGTTTATAGTTGAAAATTGTTGGATTATAGTTGAAAATTGTTTGATTATAGTTGAAAATTGTTTGATTATAGTTGAAAATTGTTTGATTACAGTTGAAAATTGTTTGATTATAGATGAAAATTGTTTGATTATAGTTTAAAATTGTTTGATTATAGATGACAATTGTTTGATTATAGATGAAAATTGTTTGATTATAGTTGAAAATTGTTGGATTACAGTTGAAAATTGTTTGATTATAGTTGAAAATTGTTTGATTATAGTTGAAAATTGTTGGATTATAGTTGAAAATTGTTTGATTATAGTTGAAAATTGTTGGATTATAGATGAAAATTGTTTGATTATAGTTGAAAATTGTTGGATTATAGTTGAAAATTGTTTGATTATAGTTGAAAATTGTTTGATTATAGTTGAAAATTGTTTGATTACAGTTGAAAATTGTTTGATTATAGATGAAAATTGTTTGATTATAGTTGAAAATTGTTTGATTATAGATGAAAATTGTTTGATTATAGATGAAAATTGTTTGATTATAGTTGAAAATTGTTTGATTATAGTTGAAAATTGTTTGTTTATAGTTGAAAATTGTTGGATTATAGTTGAAAATTGTTGGATTATAGTTGAAAATTGTTTGATTATAGATGAAAATTGTTTGATTATAGTTGAAAATTGTTTGATTATAGTTGAAAATTGTTTGTTTATAGTTGAAAATTGTTTGTTTATAGTTGAAAATTGTTGGATTATAGTTGAAAATTGTTTGATTATAGTTGAAAATTGTTTGTTTATAGTTGAAAATTGTTTGTTTATAGTTGAAAATTGTTGGATTATAGTTGAAAATTGTTTGATTATAGTTGAAAATTGTTTGTTTATAGTTGAAAATTGTTTGATTATAGTTGAAAATTGTTTGATTATAGTTGAAAATTGTTTGATTATAGTTGAAAATTGTTTGATTATAGTTGAAAATTGTTTGATTATAGATGAAAATTGTTTGATTATAGATGAAAATTGTTTGATTATAGATGAAAATTGTTTGATTATAGTTGAAAATTGTTTGATTATAGTTGAAAATTGTTTGATTATAGTTGAAAATTGTTTGATTATAGTTGAAAATTGTTGGATTATAGTTGAAAATTGTTGGATTATAGTTGAAAATTGTTGGATTATAGTTGAAAATTGTTTGATTATAGATGAAAATTGTTTGATAGAGTTGAAATAAATTGTTTGATTATAGTTGAAAATTGTTTGATTATAGTTGAAAATTGTTTGTTTATAGTTGAAAATTGTTTGTTTATAGTTGAAAATTGTTGGACTTTCATCTTCGGCTGCTCGACTATTTTTCTGTAAATCTGCTGCAGTTTGTTCAAGTGTTCACTCTTGTCGGTCAATGACTCCACAGATGATCTTCTTCGCGTCAAAACATGTCGACAACAGTAATTTTCCTCCATTAACAGCTCGACCAACAACACTGATGAATAACATCAAAAACTGATGAATAACATCAAAAAACTGATGAATAACATCAAAAACTGATGAATAACATCAGAAAATAACCTTTTCTCTGATCAGACATGAATGACTTTGTTTTTACTCTGAGCTTCAAGTGAATATTTCATGTGTTCAGGGTTGATTTTCAGCGTCTTTCTCTGCAGTTTTCACGTCAAGTTGTGCGACAAACACTTCGACTGCTGCATAACAAACATGTAATACACACATGTGTGTGTTCTACGAGCTTGTGTTAACACACACGTGTGTGTTTGTGTGTTCATATGTTGTCGAACACGTGCACGAGCTTCAACGCTCTATATGTGTTTGTTATGTGTTTGTATAAAGACGCCTCGGTGCTGCTCATGAATATTTCCTCTGTGAAGGAACACAAAGTGACTCACTCGTGATGCATCGAGGACAAAACATTCCTCACTCGATTGTTGTCGAGCAGTTTTTTACCAAAATTGGATTTGAAGTCTTTTTGTCCACTTTTTGAAACTCGCCGCCCAATGGGATCGTCTGGGAATGTGTCCCTTTATCTTTCTTTCTTTCTTTCTTTCTTTCTTTCTTTCTTTCTTTCTTTCTTTCTTTCTTTCTTTCTTTCTTTCTTTCTTTCTTTCTTTCTTTCTTTCTTTCTTTCTTTCTTTCTTTCATTCTCTCTCCCTCTCTCTCTTTCTCTCTCTCTCTCTGTCCCTCTCTCTCTTTCTCTCTCTGTCTGTCTGTCTCTCTCTCTCTTTCTCTTTCTCTCTCCCTCTCTCTATCTTTCTCTCTCTCTCTTTCTCTCTCTGTCTGTCTGTCTCTCTCTCTCTTTCTCTCTCTCTCTCTCTGTCTGTCTGTCTCTCTCTCCCTCTCTCTATCTTTCTCTCTCTCTCTTTCTCTCTCTGTCTGTCTGTCTGTCTGTCTCTCTCTCTCTCTCTCCCTCCCTCCCTCTGTCTCTCTATCCTTCTCCCTCTTCTCTCTCTCCCTCCCTCTCTCTCTCTCTCCCTCTCTCTCTCTTTCTCTCTTTCTCTCTCTCTCTCTCCCTCTCTCTCCATCTCTCTTTCTCTCTCTCTCTCTCTCTCTCTCTCCTCCACCAACACAAAAGTGTAGCAACACTAACAACACACTGACTTTGCAAGAGAATCACAGGAAGCACAGTTTGTCTTCATTTCTTCTCATGTTCGCCAACAAACTCATTAACAGTTTATACTCACAACAAAATGCTCTTTTTGTCGTATTCTAGGAAACATCTACTCCCATAATGCACTGCAACTGTACATGTGTGTTGTCAGGAATATGGTGTCAGGGATAATACTGTAGTAACAAGTATATATGTGTAGTATTGTGTAGTACTTAACTCTGGTGTTGTGATAGTGTAGTAACAAGTATATATGTGTAGTATTGTGTAGTACTTGACTCTGGTGTTGTGATAGTGTAGTAACAAGTATATATGTGTAGTATTGTCCAGTACATGACTCTGGTGTTGTGATAGTGTAGTAACAAGTATATATGTGTACTATTGTCCAGTACTTGACTCTGGTGCTGTGATAGTGTAGTAACAAGTATATATGTGTAGTATTGTCCAGTACTTGACTCTGGTGTTGTGATAGTGTAGTAACAAGTATATATGTGTAGTATTGTCCAGTACTTGACTCTGGTGTTATAATAGTGTAGTAACAAGTATATATGTGTAGTATTGTCCAGTACTTGACTCTGGTGCTGTGATAGTGTAGTAACAAGTATATATGTGTAGTATTGTCCAGTACTTGACTCTGGTGTTGTGATAGTGTAGTAACAAGTATATATGTGTAGTATTGTCCAGTACTTGACTCTGGTGTTATAATAGTGTAGTAACAAGTATATATGTGTAGTATTGTCCAGTACTTGACTCTGGTGTTGTGATAGTGTAGTAACAAGTATATATGTGTAGTATTGTCCAGTACTTGACTCTGGTGTTGTGATAGTGTAGTAACAAGTATATATGTGTGGTATTGTCCAGTACTTGACTCTGGTGTTGTGATAGTGTAGTAACAAGTATATATGTGTAGTATTGTCCAGTACTTGACTCTGGTGTTGTGATAGTGTAGTAACAAGTATATATGTGTAGTATTGTCCAGTACTTGACTCTGGTGTTGTGATAGTGTAGTAACAAGTATATATGTGTAGTATTGTCCAGTACTTGACTCTGGTGTTGTGATAGTGTAGTAACAAGTATATATGTGTAGTATTGTCCAGTACTTGACTCTGGTGTTGTGATAGTGTAGTAACAATTATATATGTGTAGTATTGTGTAGTACGTTACTCTGGTGTTGTGATAGTGTAGTAACAAGTATATATGTGTAGTATTGTCGAGTACTTGACTCTGGTGTTGTGATAGTGTAGTAACAAGTATATATGTGCAGTATTGTCGAGTACTTGACTCTGGTGTTGTGATAGTGTAGTAACAAGTATATATGTGTAGTATTGTCGAGTACTTGACTCTGGTGTTGTGATAGTGTAGTAACAAGTATATATGTGTAGTATTGTCGAGTACTTGACTCTGGTGTTGTGATAGTGTAGTAACAAGTATATATGTGTAGTATTGTCGAGTACTTGACTCTGGTGTTGTGGTAGTGTAGTAACAAGTATATATGTGTAGTATTGTCCAGTACTTGACTCTGGTGTTGTGATAGTGTAGTAACAAGAATATAAGTGTAGTATTGTCCAGTACTTGACTCTGGTGTTGTAGTATTTACAGAACATATGACTCTTGACGAAGTCGTAACTGCTTTCATTTGTTTTCAAATCAAAATATGTCCAAACATCAGCTTTAAAAACTGCTGGAGTCACTGTTTCCTCTCGTCCTCAGTCATCACTAGGCTTTAATTCTTTCTTTAGCAGCAGCGGATGTAATGACTGCTGCCATCTAGAGGCCAGAAGTTAAAAAAATAATTAAATAATGGTTTAAATATGTGCATGGTAATTGTAAATTTTGACTGTATCCTCTCGTCCTCGGTCATCGCCGGTATTTTCATTGCTGCAGAGCACGTAATGACTGCTGCCATCTAGTGGCCGGGAGTACAGTTGCAAAACAATACATGAACAAATGTGGTAAACATTTGTATGTAAGTAAGTAACTGCTTTTTTACATATAAATGATCAAATAATTTGATACATACTTTATTTAAATATAAGCCATTAAAGAACTACAGTAAAAACGAAATATGATGCAGTGCTGTAAAGTATTGATACGCAAGATTTGGTCCCAGAATGCACTGCAACAGTCCACTTGTAAGAGGCTTTAAAGGTAGTTTTCCTGATAAACTGTCCATCTCCTCACTTTGAGAAGTAATTAAACAGCAGATACTTCCATGAGTAGATGATACTAAGTGGTTCATGTACTTGGTGTTGTATCCGGAAATACTGCTCGTGGGTTTCCTGCCCGGAGACAGAAGCTCCAGTGAGATGGAAGCGCGAGAACAACACCTGAATGAATAATAGCAGATCTATAATGGATGATAAGTTGACCAAGTTCTTGCTCCTCTGCTCCTCCTCTGCTCCTCCTCTGCTCCTCTTCTCCGGGCGACGCCGACTCACTTCTTTGAGGCACATGTCGAGGAGCAAGACTCAAACTCCCATGAGCCTCAGCAAAAAGAGCAGCTTTGCTCAAAGAAAGTCCGATTAGACGAGAGGACGAGTGTGAAGACGCTGGAATGATGGAGGGAACGCTTGTCCAGTCAAAACAAACATCAGGTCAAAGCTAACATGTAGCTACCATATCAAATACAGGTTAGCATGTCGCTAACATATTAATAACCAGCTAACATGAAGCTCCTTTATCAATATCCAGCTAACATGCTAGCTAATCAATAACAGCTAACATGCATATCATTTCCTTGCAATGACTGAGGATGAGAGGATACAGTGAGTCCAGCAGCTTTCAAAGCTGATGTTTGGACATATTTTGGTTTGAAATTCGAGTCAAGTACTGGACAATACTACACATATATAATTGTTACTACACTATCACAACACCAGAGTCAAGTACTGGACAATACTACACATAAATACTTGTTACTACACTATCACAACACCAGAGTCAAGTACTGGACAATAGTACACATATATACTTGTTACTACACTATCACAACACCAGAGTCAAGTACTTTAATTGTTACTACACATATATACTTGTTACTACACTATCACAACACCAGAGTCAAGTACTTTAATTGTTACTACACATATATACTTGTTATTACACTATCACAACACCAGAGTCAAGTACTCGACAATACTACACATATATACTTGTTACTACACTATCACAACACCAGAGTCAAGTACTGGACAATACTACACATATATACGTGTTACTACACTATCACAACACCAGACTCAAGTACTGGACAATACTACACATATATACTTGTTACTACACTATCACAACACCAGAGTCAAGTACTGGACAATACTACACATATATACTTGCTACTACACTATCACAACACAAGAGTCAAGTACTGGACAATACTACAGATATATATTTGTTACTACACTATCACAACACCAGAGTCAAGTACTCCACAATACTACACATATATACTTGTTACTACACTATCACAACACCAGAGTCAAGTACTCCACAATACTACATATATATACTTGTTACTACACTATCACAACACCAGAGTCAAGTACTCCACAATACTACACATATATACTTGTTACTACACTATCACAACACCAGAGTCAAGTACTCCACAATACTACACATATATACTTGTTACTACACTATCACAACACCAGAGTCAAGTACTGGACAATACTACATATATATACTTGTTACTACACTATCACAACACCAGAGTCAAGTACTCCACAATACTACACATATATACTTTTTACTACACTATCACAACACCAGAGTCAAGTACTCCACAATACTACATATATATACTTGTTACTACACTATCACAACACCAGAGTCAAGTACTGGACAATACTACACATATATACTTGTTACTACACTATCACAACACCAGAGTCAAGTACTGGACAATACTACACATATATACTTGTTACTACACTATCACAACACCAGAGTCAAGTACTCCACAATACTACACATATATACTTGTTACTACACTATCACAACACCAGAGTCAAGTACTGGACAATACTACATATACTGTATATACTTATTACTACACTATCACAACACCAGAGTCAAGTACTCCACAATACTACACATATATACTTGTTACTACACTATCACAACACCAGAGTCAAGTACTGGACAATACTACACATATATACTTTTTACTACAGTATCAATATATATCTCTATATATTGTATCGTTGTATCAACAGATTGTTGTCAGTACACACTAATGTCGACTCATTAGCTAAACCACTCAGTAATATCTACTGTTGAATACAAATATAAAACAAACACAGAGAATAAAAGG
>NC_141831.1:6712217-6794717 GCF_982586985.1 Callionymus lyra
CTATAAAGGAACTATGATAACATTTAAATGAAAACATACAATAAAAATCAATTGAATTTAGTTGAAAATCCATACAGTAAAATTAAAAATATATATTCTGTAAGTGTTTCGATCATTTCTTGCTCCTAGTAGACACTGAAAGTTAAACCCGGTCAACAGTCTGAGCGACTCATGTCTGTCACTAAACCTGGTAGCAAACATCAAAAACTTCATGAGGGTCTCGTGCGAGACTTTGATCACGTCTGATGAAAACTGTCGGCTCGTCGCCCACGGACGACTTTGTTCCTCTAAGCCTGCTTTGATTGGCGGCCTACGTTCATAACTGCGAGACAAAGTACAAATGTCTTCCCACTTCCTTCGCCGGTTTGATGAAATATTCATCCTCGCCTGACGTCGCCTCGCTCTTCACTCCTCCTCCCTCTCGTCCGTCAAGAAAATCCTCATCACAGTCGTTCTTCATCCTAAACCCGTCCTTCCTCCTGATCTCCCTCATCCCTCCTTTCATCTGAGCCGCCATCATCTGTAGGTTCAGTCCAGAGCGAGGGTTTAATGTAAGGATCAGAGAGAAGAGGATTGAACCACTTATTCTCTCGGACGCTAACGGAGGAGCTCAGCGGAGTCTTGTGTCTGATCCACGTCACAGCGAGACCCTCTCGGACCTCAGGACCCTTTCGAACCCTTAGGATCCTCAGATCTCTCTCACCCTCAAGACCCTCAGGACCCTCTCGGACCCTCAGGACCCTCTCAGACCCTTAGGATCCTCAAGACCCTCTCGGACCCTCAGGACCCTCAGGACCCTCAGGACCCTCAGGACCCTCTCGGACCCTCAGGACCCTCTCGGACCCTTAGGATCCTCAGGACCCTCTCGGACCCTCTTGGACCCTCAGGACCCTCTCGGACCCTCAAGACCCTCTCAGACCCTCAGGACCCTCAGGACCCTCTCGGACCCTTAGGATCCTCAGGACCCTCTCGGACCCTCAAGACCCTCTCGGACCCTCAGGACCCTCTCGGACCCTCAAGACCCTCTCAGACCCTCAGGACCCTCAGGACCCTCAGGACCCTCTCGGACCCTCAGAACCCTCTCGGGCCTTCAGGACCCTCTCGGACCCTCAGGATCCTCTGGGACCCTCAGGATCCTCTGGGACCCTCAGGACCTTCAGGATCCTCTGGGACCCTCAGGACCTTCAGGACCCCTGTAAATTAATCCTGGTTGCACTTGATCAGTAGTATTCCTCTATGTGGCTCTGTAATTATACTCTGCAAGGTTTAGTAGTATTACTCAGAGGCTCTGTAGTTTTAATCTGCAAGGGTTTAGTAGTATTACTTCGCAAGGCTCCGTAGTTATTCTCTGCATGGCTTAGTAGTATTACTCAAAGACTCTGTAGTTTTAATCTGCAATGCACCGTAGTATTTCTCCGCAAGGTTTAGTAGCATTACTTCGCAAGGCTCCAGGTATTTCTTTACAAGGCTCCGTAGTATTATTCCGTGAAGCTGTGTAGTATTACTCTGCAAGTCGTAGTAGTATGTCTCTGCAATGCGCCGTAGTATTTTTCCGCAAAGCTCTGTAGTATTTTTCTACAACGGTATCATGAGGAACCAATATAATCAGGTTGTGTATCAACATTTTCTTAAACCCCAGATATTTACACTTTGTTATTTTGAAATGTTAAAATACAGAACATACAAACATTTTTATATTTCAGTTTATTTTGACTAATGCTACGCGGCGAGAGAAAGATGCTTCCTGTTGACATCACAGCGATGACATCATCGACAGACCTGGAGTCAGCAGGACTATAAACACCGGTTTGGTCCTCGTTCAGGAGCCCAGACTCAGCAGGACGAGAGCTTTAAACACACAACAGAGACTCCGTCGCTGCCAGAGTCGCTTACCTTTGAACCTCTAACTTCTCTACGCTTTCTTCCTGCAGTCTGTTCATCTTTTCATCTTTTCATCTGTTCATCTGTTCATCCAACATCTCTGGCTCGACACACGGATAAACTTCCGCTGATGAATCTGTTGTTTCCAGAGAAACTTTTCTCAATTCAGTGACGACATTTTTTCAGTATAATTGAGAGAAATTAAAATCATGTTTGAATAGAAATAAGGACTTTATGGGTAGAAAAGACAACATATCATTTAAAATATATATATATTATCAAATATCAGATAAAAGTAAAGAAAAATCTAGATTTCTTTATTAACTGTAGTTTAAATATATTTTAAGATCATTAAATATTTACTAAAATACTCAATAAATGGAATAATAGTCAAAATAAGATGTAACGTCATTAAAGATTATACATTTATCAAGTGAATATATGTAAATTAAATTAATAAATACACAGATTATAAAAAAATATATTTTTTTATTTAAAAAGGAGAGAAAAATAAAGGTAGTACAGTTAGTAATTACTTTTATACTTGAGTACTTTGAGCCACTTTAACAAGTTAATCAAATAGTTAAACAATTAAGTGGAATATTAACAATATTATACATTGATTTAATTAACAGTTGTGTTACAAAAGTCAATAGAAACGTTTAAAAGACTAGTTTTCGGTTCCTTTGAATTGACTCTAACTTGTTATATTAGAACTCGTGGAGGAGAAAAGTCGTACGGATTCAAGGAGAAAATAAACGAGTAGAACTAATAGTTGAAGAATGAAAGTGGACGGTTTCACTTGAACAACTGTGAATTAATTACAGTCAATTGCTGTTTAATAATTAATTTGAGCGAATATTGCATTTTTAATGACTTTTGAAATATTCATTACGCGTCACGACCAAATGTTACGCTGCATTTTCATGAATAATTAGAGATCAGTGGCTGTGAAGAGCTTTTCACCGCTTGTTCACTGCTTTTTATGCTTGTTATTACAAAATAAAAGCCTCTGTTGATCATTTTCTCTCAACTTTGGATCAGTTTAACTCTGCATGGCTTAGTAGTATTACTCAGAGGCTCTGTAGTTTTAATCTGCTAGGCTCCGTAGTATTTCTCCGCAAGGCTTAGTAGTATTACTCCGCAAGGCTCCTGGTATTTTTTAACTAGGCTCCGTTGTATTTCTCCGCAAGGTTTAGTAGTATTTCTCAGCAAGGTTTAGTAATATTTCTCCGCAAGGTTTAATGGTATTTCTCCGCAAGGTTTAATATTATTTCTCCGCAAGGTTTAGTATTATTTCTCCGCAAGGTTTAGTATTATTTCTCCGCAAGGTTTAGTATTATTTCTCCGCAAGGTTTAGTAGTATTTCTCCACAAGGTTTAGTAATATTTCTCCGCAGGGTTTAGTAGTAGTTCTCTGCAAGGCTTAGTAGTATTTCTCCGCAAGGTTTAGTAATATTTCTCCGCAAGGTTTAATGGTATTTCTCCGCAAGGTTTAGTATTATTTCTCCGCAAGGTTTAGTATTATTTCTCCGCAAGGTTTAGGATTATTTCTCCGCAGGGTTTAGTAGTAGTTCTCCACAAGGCTTAGTAGTATTTCTCCGCAAGGTTTAGTATTATTTCTCCGCAAGGTTTAGTAATATTTCTCCGCAAGGTTTAATGGTATTTCTCCGCAAGGTTTAATGGTATTTCTCCGCAAGGTTTAGTAGTATTTCTCCGCAAGGTTTAGTAATATTTCTCTGCAGGGTTTAGTAGTATTTCTCCGCAGGGTTTAGTAGTATTTCACCGCAAGGTTTAGTAGTATTTCACCGCAGGGTTTAGTAGTGTTTCTCCCCAAGGTTTAGTATTATTTCACCGCAAGGTTTAGTAGTATTTCTCCGCAGGGTTTAGTAATATTTCTCCGCAGGGTTTAGTAGTATTTCTCCGCAGGGTTTAGTAGTATTTCACCGCAAGGTTTAGTAATATTTCTCCGCAGGGTTTAGTAGTGTTTCTCCCCAAGGTTTAGTATTATTTCACCGCAAGGTTTAGTAGTATTTCTCCGCAGGGTTTAGTAGTATTTCACCGCAAGGTTTAGTAGTATTTCTCCGCAAGGTTTAGTAGAATTTCTACGCAGGGTTTATTAGTAGTTCTCCGCAAGGTTTAATAGTATTTCTCCGCAAGGTTTAGTATTATTTGTCCGCAAGGTTTAGTATTATTGCTCCGCAAGGTTTAGTGATATTTATCCTCAGGGTTTAGTACTATTTCTCCGCAATGTTTAGAAGTATTTCTCCGCAAGGTTTAGTAGTATTTCTCCGCAGGGTTTAGTAGTATTTCTCCGCAGGGTTTAGTAGTATTTCTCCACCTGTCTTAGTAGTATTTCTCCGCAGGGTTTAGTAGTATTTCTCCGCAGGGTTTAGTAGTAATTCTCCGCAAAGTTTAGTATTATTTTTCCACAAGGTTTAGTAGTTTTTCTCCGCAGGGTTTAGTAGTATTTCTCCGCAAGGTTTTGTTGTATTTCTCTGCAGGGTTTAGTAGTATTTCTCCACAAGGTTTAGTATTATTTCTCCGCAAGGCTTAGTAGTATTTCTCCGCAGGGTTTAGTAGAATTTCTCCGCAGGGTTAAATAATACTTCTTCGCAGGGTTTAGTAGTATTTCTCCGCAGGGTTTAGAAGTATTTCTCCGCAAGGTTTAGTAGTATTTCTCCCAAAGGTTTACTAGTATTTCTCCGCAAGGTTTAGTAGTATTTCTCCACAGCTCCTTGGAAATACTGTTTTTACTATTTATTTTTATTGTTTTTCTTTTATGTCTTTAATATATTTTTCTCAAGAATAAATACATTTTCAACTTAATCTCTAATGAAAAACTATATTATATACAATATATAAAATAATCTTAAACTCTTTATATTCATCAGATAATCTGTAGTAGTTTAATTTCCTCAAACATCACAGGCGTGACACGAGGAAACGTCTAAATAAACAGAAATACTGCGATGACTCAAGTTCTCGACTATGAATCGGAAGTGAATGTTTTAAAGTGGATCTTGAAGGTTCGCTGGTTCCGTCTGGACACTGGAACTGGGCTAAGTGAACCTCCAGGAGTGGTTCTTCTCTCCAGAGGCTCCAGAAGCTTCTATATTTGGATCAGATGATTGAGCATGAAAGTCATTAACGTTCAGAAGCTTCTGCTCGTCAAACACACACTTGTTACTGGAACATGTTTGCAAATCTAAATGAGTGAAGACACGTTTTCCTCTGATCTTCTGAAGAGTCCAGCAGCAGGTTCTTAATCCCTGACGGTCCACGTGGACTCGACTCCTGCTGAACTTTGACCTCAGAGGTCGTGCTCGACGAGGACGAGGAAACCGTTCGTGTGGTTTACGATGTTGTCGCAACACAAAGTCTTTGATCTCAAGGATTGATGTGAGGATCAACACAAATATTCTATCGCACACACATCATGTCGCACAACTTGTTTGTTATCTCTGAGCTGCACGTCACAACAATGGAGGTCAGAAGGAGCTACACACACACAGACTCACACTCACACACACACACACACACACACAGTCAAGTACTGGACAATACTACACATATATACTTGTTACTACACTATCACAACACCAGAGTTAAGTACTGGACAATACTACACATATATACTTGTTACTACACTATCACAACACCAGAGTCAATTACTCGACAATACTACACATACATCCTTGTTACTACACTATCACAACACCCGAGTAAAGTACTGGGCAATACTACACATATATACTTGTTACTACACTATCACAACACCAGAGTCAAGTACTGGACAATACTACACATATATACTTGTTACTACACTATCACAACACCCGAGTAAAGTACTGGGCAATACTACACATATATACTTGTTACTACACTATCACAACACCAGAGTCAAGTACTGGACAATACTACACATATATACTTGTTACTACACTATCACAACACCAGAGTCAATTACTCGACAATACTACACATATATACTTGTTACTACACTATCACAAAACCAGAGTCAAGTACTGGACAATACTACACATATATACTTGTTACTACACTATCACAACACCAGAGTCAAGTACTGGACAATACTACACATATATACTTGTTACTACACTATCACAACACCAGAGTCAAGTACTGGACAATACTACACATATATACTTGTTACTACACTATCACAACACCAGAGTCAAGTACTGGACAATACTACACATATATACTTGTTACTACACTATCACAACACCAGAGTCAAGTACTGGACAATACTACAAGTATATATTTATATATAAACCTGTGGAGTTTATGTGTGTGAATTTGTGGCCATGGGTTTGCGTATGGGTGTGTGTGTGTGTGTATTTGTGTCAGTGTATGTGCATGCATATGGGTGTGTGTTTGTCTGTGTATTTGTTTCAGTGTGTGTGCTTATGAGTGTGTGAGTGTAGGTGTGTGTGTGTAGGTGTGTTTTTGCGTGTGTGTCAATGTGTTTGTGTGCGTGTGCGTAGGTGTGTGTGTAGGTGCGTGGTATGTTCAGGTGTTTGTGTGCATATGTGTGTGCCGGTGTGTGTGTCTGTAGGTGTTTGTGTAGGTGTTTGTGTTTAGATGTGTGTGTAGGTGTGTAGGTGTTTGTGTGTAAATGTGTGTGTGTAGATGTGTGTGTGTGGGTGTTTGTGTTTAGATGTGTGTGTGTGTGTGTGTGTGTGTGTGTGTGTGTGTGTGTGTGTGTGTGTGTGTGTATGTGTGTGTGTGTGTGTGTGTGTGTGTGTGTGTGTGTGTGTGTGTGGGAGAGTGAAGGAGCATCAATAAGATAAACAAGTTGTGAACTAACTAGTAGAGTTAGTGTCAACAACAACAACAACAACAACAACAACGACAGTAAAAACCAACAGGACCAGAAGTTGTTGAAGTTCATCTGCTGATATCATGGTGTTGATGAAGCAGGAGCTCCAGGGACAGATGGTGTCGGGGGGCTCGGAGAGCTGGTTAGTTAGTTAGCGCTAATGATGTGATGACCTTGAAACATAACTACCTGAGCGCTGGAGGCAGAGAAACAACAGTCGCTCTAAATGTTACACTTTAGATCAATTACTGGCTTCACTTCGAGTCTTCCTGGAACATAGAGCAGCGAATCATCGGCATATTATGAACATGTTAACGAAGACGTTCAGATGTCCACAAGGGGGCGCCATAATTATTGTGTAGGAACCTGTGTATTAAGTGGAAATAATAAATAACCAGAAGTTTTTAGACGATTAACTACATCTCAAACGATCGTTCAGTGCATGTTATTGATTATTACTCACAAGGAAAACGTCATTCGCACCATTAACACCATCTGTGTTAAGTGTGGACGCAATTAAGCCCCAAAATAATACTGACAGAAGACAAAAAAAGTCTCATTAACACATTAGTGGAAGCAAATAAGAAAACATTACTGTGAAAATAGGTTTGATAATGAAAACCCTACTTAAAGAAAGTCTCTTTCAAAGTAAACGTTTGGTATTGATGATGATGATGGAAAATTACTGAGCTTTTATTTTTACGTTTTCTCAACCACAGGTGTTTACTTTTTCTTGTCTCTCGGGGAAAATCAATAACTTTACAATGGAGCATCCATCCATCCATCCATCCATCCATCCATCCATCCATCCACTCATCCATCCATCCACCCATCCATCCAACCATCCATCCATCCATCCATCCACTCATCCATCCATCCAACCATCCATCCATCCACTCATCCATCCATCCAACCATCCATCCATCCATCCATCCATCCACTCATCCATCCATCCACCCACCCATCCATCCAACCATCCATCCATCCATCCATCCAAACTTCCATCCAATCATCCATCCATCCATCCATCCATCCATCCAACAATCCATCCATCCATCTAACAATCCATCCATCCATCTATTCATCTATCCATCTATCCATCTATCCATCTATCCATCCATCTAACAATCCATCCATCCATCCATCCATCTAACAATCCATCCATCCATCCATCCATCCATCCATCCACCCATCCAAGATGCGACCGAAGCTGTTTGTGCCTGAAGTCGGACATTCCACGAGAAGGTTCTGTATTACTCTCTCCTTGCAAGTAAAACTGTTGTGACTTTGAACCAACTCTGATCTTTGAATTTCTGTTATTGAAGTCTACAGAGATCTGATTCAGACTCGTCACCTGACTCGCTACCAATTAGTAAAACACGTAAACGTGTATTTTTCGGTTTCCATGGCCAGAAGTTAATTCAAGTTCAAGTCAATTCAAAGAATGTCGGACGTAAATAAAGGAAGCAAGTTTAACTGAAAGGTGCAGAATTCCAGGAGATATCAAGTCATAGTATTATCGCCACTGAAATACAAAATCAATTTCATTCAGGTATTAAATCATAATCTCTATTCAACCAGAAGCAAATAGCCAAGAAGGTTATGCTAACTGCTAATGGCTAACTGTTGTGTACTAGCCTTGTTTCTAACCAGTTCTGGACGTCGTCACTTCATGTCGTGAACTTCCGGCGTGACTCGTGTGCGAGCGAGTCTTTGTTGTGTGTTTCTACCTCGTCGGGTCAGAGCGACTAATGTCACCGCGACCGACTGCTTTGTTTGCTTTTAATTGACGCGAGTAAACATGCTGGGACGTGAGCAAACGTTTCAATCCTTCCACATCAGATACGATCGTCACGTGAGGTCCGTCACGGATCGTCTGCTACGACCATCGTGTGCGAACGCACGAGATAAATAATTAGCTTTATCTTTAGCTTTAGCGTCGGACGAGCTGGCGGAACATCTGCGTGGATTAAACTGACATTTGATCCTTCGTCGTACCTCAAGATAATCTGCTGAGTATTTGGACGGAGTTGCTCTTAATTCTGTCTGTTCGAGCTGTCGGTCACGTTGATCCCGTCAGATGCCGGGGATAGGATTGAGCTAAATATGGTTTTAATAGTATTACCTCGTTCAGTTCATCCAATGTTTTTTAACAAAATGACTCTTAATTACTCTGCTTAACGCTTTCTGGATGTTTTTGTTTTTCATGTTTAGCTTGTTTGATCCTGATATCACAATATACAAATTTAAATCTTCTTTTAAAAACATGCTAACGTAGCAACCACGAGTACGTCAAGTGAGCCAAGAACCAGTCGACGTCCCTGACAGTCGTGTTTGAGGGTAAACGTCTCACAAGTTACCCAGCATTCCACAGTCCATCGTAATTCACTTCTAGCACCAGAGGTTTAATCATATTTGCGTGAATAAAACACAGTCAATCGATGTTTTATTTTCCAATTAACACTCAAATATACACCGCGTTTATTCATTTGTGTGCTGCAATTGAACCTCCGGCCACTAGTTGGCAACATTAGTCATTTCCTCCTTGCCAACAAATTTGGCGAAATGGCAGCGACGAGTGAAAAAGAAAGGAAACACCAGAGTCCAGCAGCTTTTAAAGTTGATGTTTGGACTTATTTTGTCTTTAAAAAGTTTAAAGTTAAAAAAATTCAACAGATACTGGATATTACATGTTGCTCCTGGTTGTTTAAGACTGAACTTTACTTAATTGTTTATATACGTCTACATTTTTTGTTAATATTTAGAGAAGCACTTTCATATAACACTTTCACTTTTGATTAGAGAAAGTATTTGCTAATTTCTTTGTTGTAAAAGCCAGAAGAAAGTGTTATTAGTTATTACAACGCAATATATCGTATCGTTACACATGTAACGTGAAAACGTATCGTATCGACTGATTCTTGACAGTACACAGCCTAATATTTACAAGAGTTAGTAGGTCAATATTCTGCTGTTTTTGACGTTTTTATCTTACAATTTTATATCATTGTATATGTCACAGTACAGATTGGAATCCGGTAGGATCTGGAATCCTATTAGTACAGATTTGAATCCTACTACTTAACTGGGATCTGAATATTGGAATTCCAATCTGTCCTAGGAGGATTCCAGATTCTACTAGTGAATTTCAATCTCTACTAGGAAAGATTAGAATCCTACTACTGTATTGGTATACTTGTATAAAATGTTGTATAAAATGTTATTTTGTTGTAATCAAACCGTAACCCATATCAATATTCAGATCTCAGTTCAGTAGCAGGATTCCAATCTGTACTAGTAGGATTCCAGATCCTACTGGATTCCAATCTGTACTATGAAATATACATTCATTTGTCTCGCCTGGTCGTCATTGTTTATACATGGATTTTACCAAAGAACACTAGTTTATGAAAATCCAAGTAGATAATTGTTAAAGTTGATAAAGTTCAAGATGTCAGTGTTTAAGATAAGATAAGGAACGGAGATGATGGTCGTCGACGATACAAGTCGAACTGGACTCGGTTTGTTGAAGCAGAACAAACACAGATAATTAAGATACATTTGGTCTAAAAGAATGAAAATCAATAGAAAAATCCGACTCGTGTTTGGGTCGATAAACATGATGTTAAGCCTGTGATGGAGTCTGACGTGTTGTAGCGTCTTCTACTGGTTCAAACCTCTGAAGACGCTGCAACACTGGGACGGAAATAGACTTAGAAAGGTCAACAAGACAAGCTCGGAAATCAAGTTGAATGTATCGTCATCTTTTTTCCTCTGAACACATCCCTGGGATCGAATATATAATCATGATAATGCACGACCGACTCTAATAGAATGTTTGTTTCCAGGCTCGTTCGCAGATTCATCGTTTTTGGAACCAGTTTGGTGAGTTCGACTGATTCAGACTGGATCCATTATTCATGAGTTCATCAGAGAAGTTTTTTGTTCTGATGTATCGAGAAACAAACAACAACATGGAGGTTAAAAAAAGTCTCCTCAGGAGGTTCAGACCTGGAGTCTGTTCTCTCTGCTCAAGAAGAAGGAGGATCGTGAAGGTCACGACGGGCTGGTGTTCAGCGAGGATCCTCGGCTCGACACCTGGGGCGAGATGTCGGATCCATAGGAGGCTCTGAGGCTGTTTGGGATTCTGCAGCGACGCCGCCAGATCGACTGTTTGAAAGTGCATCACGAGCGAGTCGCTGGAGTCTTCTCGCTCCGAGGAAGGTTTGGAAAAACACCTCGATCTTTGCATCTCAGGACGTGTCGGGATCAGGAACGCTGAGGTTTATTCCACCATAAACTGAATACTGATGTTCTTGACCGGGAGGGCTCCATACGTGGATCGGGATCTACTCGTGAACAGTGCTGACAGTCGTGACTTGATTGATATGCAGATGACATCCGACTCTTCTCATCAGTCTCTGGACGTAAAACATCTGTAGATCTGAAGGATAAACGAAGACGTCATCTGCATATAAATCGAGTTCTTTGATCATGTTCTGCTGAGTCGAGTGTAAGGACTATTTCGGGCACTTCCTACGTGATTACATTGAACGATGCAAACGGCTTTTTAAAAGCTGTTTCACGAGTGAACGGAAGATAAACTTCGGGTTTGAAGGACACTTTCAAACACACAAAAAGGTTTGTATTAGCAAAGCGTTCATCTTTCCAAGTGTCACGCCCTCGGTCACTTCCTGGTCTGATTGGATGAAATGTGTTGGACAAAAAATAATGCATTTCTAACTAAAAAACAATACAAACCTAGAAACTAAAGTATTCAACAGGGATCACCAAATAAATAGCTGCCAATAGTGAAACTGTTGGAATGTATTGGGTATTTAGTTTAAAATATTTAATTTTGTGTTTTGAACAGTGTTCTCTAAACGTTCAATTGAAGTTTTCATTCACTTTTAAAAAAGATGTTTGCATTTGCGATGTGTGACGTCATCAAGCAGGAAGTGCACAGACCGAAATAGTAGAACTTGATTGATACGCAGATGACATCTTACTTTATCCGTCATCTCTTTGGCGGAGTGGCTAGCTCGCTAACAGGTCGGGACGGATGGAACTTGTGACCTGGTGTCCTGTCCAGGGTGTCCCCGATGAAACTGGGGATATGCTCCTGCCTCGCCGCGAACCCCATAAGGGATTAAGTGGTAAAGAAAACGAATAAATTAAATAATACATTTTTTAGATTAACTTTTTTAAATTTTATTTTTTAAACTAATCCCTAGTTGTGATCACAACATGACTCTGATCAAATAAGCTCGCGGAAAAACGGTGCCACCGCTTTTCGTGTGCATGAGTTCTATTTTACTGGCGGAAAAAAAAAAGGCGGCTTTTGGTGTGAGTTTGTGGTTCAATTGTCTGTTGTGTTGTTTAAACCCTTGTCTTATCTCAGGGTCAAGGTGACACGGAGGCCCAAAAAACAAATTGTGTTGGTGGTTTCCCTCGACCCAGAGAGGGGGGATTGGACAAACACATTTGTTTTGGGGCCCTCGGGTCACCTTGACCCTGAGACAACACTAGCGTTAAACAGTGGAATCAAAAGAGTGAATATATTGTCGTACAGTCAAGCCTTGTGTTGTAAACATGCAGACATTGCTTGTGTGTTTAACTCGGAGAAAAAAAGGATGTTTTTCTTCTGCCACACATCTTCCCCACGTGAACATCTCGTGTTAGCGCCGCAGACTCGTCATACAAAGCTTAAATAATGTGAACACTTTCTCAGTCCCACAGCGGCTCGCCTGTCAGGGCTGCTGCGCTCCGACATCAAAGCAGACCCATTTTCCTTCCACACCTCATCAATTCTGCTCCAAATTCATCCTTTTTCTCTCCTCTTTTCTTGCTCGCTGGTTTTTAACTCGGCATCCACTCGCTGCTGCCGGGATCGCGCCGCTTTACTTCGCTGAATAATTGTGTTTTTTCTCGACAACAACATCATCATCATCACCATCGTTTTCCGGCTCCTTAAAATGTAAATAACTGGCTTGGATTCCGGACGTGTTTTCCCATCTGTGTGATTTGATGATTTCTGAAGATGATTTGTTTACTATATCGGAGTCAAAGCTGAGTCGGTGCTGATGGTTGAACATGTAGTTTGTCAGTGTTGTGCACGTGAAGGATGTTAAAGTATTGTAGATGATGGTATTTATCATTTATAATCTGGTTAAATAAGGAAATACAACACGTGTCTCAACATGAGACGCAACAAGTCAAGTTGTTTTCACGCTTCTGTCTTTCAGGCCCAGAAATATTCCACAACATGTAACTAACTATTTCCTCAGAATGATTTTTTTTTAATGCAGCAACAACCATGAGTTAAAAAAAAACATTTGTTGAAAAGCTGACATATGCAACTCATTGATGCTACGTTGCTGAGCCAATCAGAGCGAAGGATACTGAAGGGTCCACAAAACTCAATTTCGGGAACAGAGTAAGACAAAATTTTACACATTGAACCAGGGAAACAGAATAAACTTGTTTTAACAGTACTTTGTTTACTATTAATATTAAAGAATTTTCATTTAAGAGTTGCAAAAATACTGTTTTATTTACAATTATCACTTCCACCTAGACGTTTCTATTTGTTCAGGCTTTTCCTTGAATTTCTCGAACTCCTGTGTTGTTCTCAGTATTATCTTGATCTTTAAAGTATGTACTGTTTTGAGTATTGTTTTGATTGTTAAAGCGCTTTGTGACCCTGGTCTCGAAAAGCGCTATATAAATAAATATTACTTACTTACTTACTTACTTATATAAGTTTATATATATATTTGTATTTAAAATAAATAACATGACTTTCATCACTAAATACGAATATAAAATGAATTTATTTGTAAATATTGTGAATTTATAGTGTTTCATGGTTGTGTACTTGTTAATAATGTTATTTTAAAAGACTGTAAAAGTAATTATGAAGTTAAATAAGTTTTATCGTTTTAACTAAACAAAGCTAGTTCACTACTAGCCCAGGTGTGTTTGTCTGCGACTACACGTAGTTATTCAAAACTAGTGACGGTTTCTGCTGTGAAGTATTATTTTAAACGAAAATCAAAGTATATCTGATGAAAATGAAACAGCTCGAATCTTTATTTGATGAATGTTTCTTTCAATTATCCTTCAGTCGACCGTGAATATTTTTATAGTAACAGGTTCAATATTTAAAGATGTTTTACATCTGATATTAATTTCTTTTCCTCAGGATTTGTCTTGACTTAAAAGCTCTTCTTCATCCTTCATTCTTCGTGAACGAGCGCTCACACGCGAGCCTGTTAACTTGGCGTTCCTTTGATGTCGCAGAAACCATCTTTCAATCCGACTTCAATCCTGTTTCAAACTTCCTCCCTCAGCCTCTTGATCCCTCTTTCTGGAGCCGGCGTTGCCCCGTCCCTGACCAAACAGGCGCTAATGAGGTCAAAACCACGTGTCTGAGGATCCGTGAGCGTTTGTACCTGATCAGTTCTCGAGGTAATGCTTCTGATTCTATTGAATCTGTGGTCGTCTGCTTCCTACTTATACATCACGTTTCTGGTTAAATGAGGTTTACCAATCTTAACCATTACCCAAATTCTATTTAAATATTTCTACCCCTAGCCCTCGACACCCCTTTTTAAGGGGTAGACTAAAAGGGGAAAAGGGGTATGGCTAAGAGGAAGAGCTAACAGTTAGGGCTGAGAGAAAGGGCTAATGGGAAGGGCTAAGGGTAAGAGGAAGGGCTAAGGGTAAGAGGAAGGGCTAAGGGTACGAGCAAAGAGGACAGGCTGAACAGAAGGGCTAAGGTGAAGGGCCAAGGAGAAGGGCTAAGGGATAGGGGTAAGAGAAAGGACTAAGGGTTAGGGTTAGGAGGTAGGCTAAGAGGAAGGGCTAAGGGTTAGGGGTAAAAGGAAGGGCTAAGAGGAGGGGCTAAACCGAAGGGCTAAGAGACAGGGGTAAGAAGAAGGGCCAAGGGGAAGACTAAGGGTTAGGGCTAATAGGGAATGGCTAAAGGTTAAGGGTAAGGGCTGAGGGTTAAGGGTAAGAGGAAGGGGTAAGTGGGAGAATTGGGACACAGCCTGAATTCTTTGAGGGGGCTTTTTCAATGACTGTTGGTGTGAGTTTCCAAGTTACAATTGTTTACTTCTGAATAAGTTTCCAGCTTTATTTTGGCTCCTGTACTTCTTCTTGGTCCGGAGACTTCCTGGTGGCTGTTCCTGGGAAAAGTTTGGTGACTCTGAGTGACAGTCGAGCCACAAGAATAGATTGTTTACAGTAAACAAGTAAACAAAGGTTCAGAATCGTACGTCGCTGCAGTCTATATTTTCCACATAAGTTCTTGCACAAGCGCGTTTCATATTTTATACGTTTTTCTATTTCAGCCGACTGCGTGACGTGAGAGTTGAAAAGAGGAATATTTCGGGCGATGTGGCAGACGTGTGGAGAGGGAGCCGGTGGAAAGAAGGAAGGAGGGAGAAGTCATGGAGGAAGAGAAAGAGCTGCAGCTTATGGAACTTTTTACGGATTTCTTGAATATATTTTATACTTTCTTTTCTTTGAATATATTTAAAACATTAGTTCTGTTACAGAAGCATCTTGTCCTGCAGTCGAAGGGTCGCAGAGGCAGCAGTTCAAGTCAAGAGCTCTGGATACATGTGGGTCCTTAAAATCAAGGAGGGTCTAAAACCCCAATAACTCAATTTAAATCCTCAATATGTCTAAAATCTCATGTAATATACAACAAAATCCACTTTTACTCATTTTTAAAGAGCAAAAACTAACAAAATTTTGCACATTTTTTTAGTGTAAAATGGGTTAAACAACTCGAAGATTGTGTTGTTGAAACTGAAAACTTTGGGAAGCGAATGGAATTCCACTGAAAAAGGTATTAAATTGTTTTGAAATAAGTCTTACTCTATGACTACTACTCTATTACTAGCATACTCCATAGTACAAAATCGACCACTAATTGCAAAGGGTTTTTGCGGGATTTGTCTTTTGGCTCAGCTCTATTCTTATCCCCACAGACTGATACCTCAAGACCGAAGACGATCTGTTGGTTGATCTCACACTTCGTCACTGACCACTCAAGGTTCTTCGACTCGACAAGACGTTCCAGGATTTTTCTAACCGAGAAACATCGACTCGTCACAGATCGTCACAAAACCAAAAGTGCAGAAAAACGTCAACGGTATTTGTTTCTGGCAGATTTCTAGAAACGGAACATGTTGCTTAAAATACAAAACTAAAGATTGAGATATTTAATAATACAATTAAACTTCCATCCTCTAGATGGCAGCAGTCATTACATCCTCCACATCCATAGAAGGAATGATATCACGTGAGGTCCCTGTGATGACTGAGGACGAGAGGATACAGTGAGTCCAGCAGTTTTAAAAGCTGATATTTGGACATATTTTGGTTTGAAAACAAATAAAAGCAGTTACGACTTCGTCAAGAGTCATGTGGTCTGTAAATACTACAACACCAGAGTCAAGTACTGCACACTACTACACATATATACTTGTTACTACACTATCACAACACCAGAGTCAAATACTACACAATACTACACGTATATACTTGTTACTACACTATCACAACACCAGAGTCAAGTACTGGACAATACTACACGTATATACTTGTTACTACACTATCACAACACCAGAGTCAAATACTACACAATACTACACGTATATACTTGTTACTACACTATCACAACACCAGAGTCAAGTACTGGACAATACTACACGTATATACTTGTTACTGCACTATCACAACACCAGAGTCAAATACTACACAATACTACACGTATATACTTGTTACTACACTATCACAACACCAGAGTCAAGTACTGGACAATACTACACATATATTGCTACTACACTATCACAACACAAGAGTCAAGTACTCAACAATACTACACATATTTTCTTGTTACTACACTATAACAACACCAGAGTCAAGTACTCAACAATACTACACAAATATACTTGTTACTACACTATCACAACACCAGAGTCAAGTACTCAACAATACTACACAAATATACTTGTTACTACACTATCACAACACCAGAGTCAAGTACTCAACAATACTACACATATATTCTTGTTACTACACTATCACAACACCAGAGTCAAGTACTGGACAATACTACACATATATCCTTGTTACTAGACTATAACAACACCAGAGTCAAGTACTCCACAATACTACAAATACATCATTGTTCCCACAGATATATCTGCATGAACAAACTTATAGTATAATCATGATTATTCCATAGTCAACGTGTCCTTCACGACGTCCCTGGAGAATCGTCTGGTAGCAAACATTAGTGTTTCTCTGCGAGTGTGTGTCCATGTGTGAGTTGTGCGATAATGTCCAGGCATTAGTTCCTGGCAGTGTTAACGCTCTGCTAATTTAAGTGCTCGCGGCCTGGAGGGCGAAGAGAAATCATGGTCTCTGTTCCTCTCACTGTTCGCAGCTTCAATCAGCCACAGAAGGCAGACGTCGACGTGGAGCGAGGTCACTGCGCTGATGCGAAACACAAACAACCATATGCTTCTCGTTTTCTCCGAAGAACACAAACCATCCCTCAGTGTGTCCTACTTTAACTCCCGTTACTGAATGTTCTCTTGTATTTGGAAACACTCGGTTTGGGAAAGTCAACAAACTAGCGGCAGAAACTCTGCAGAGAGTCGACGACACGACGTTACAACACAACAAGGTGTTGAATTTTTAAGAGAGTTGTGTTGATCAGCCGGTGTGTGCAGGAGGAACAACAATCTCAGTTGAAGACAAACGTTCTTTCAGCGTCTTTTGCTCCAGAACAGTTTTTTCCCTCAAGATACGCTTCGTAAATGATAAGTTGATGATTCTTGAGGGAAAAATATGGAGAATATAAAGAGAAATACTTTTGTCTGTTGACGTTTGACTTTGCTGTTTGATTCTGATAATATAAGTACATTTACAAATGTATTGACTCCACACGGTCTCACCCCCACAAGTCAGATCATGAACCCATGAGGCGCTTACTATGGCACAAGCTCCGCCCATTACAGTCAAATTGCTAATAGATTTTATTGGATCATCTAGCTGTCAATCATTGTTTCTAAGAATTCTGTAAGTATATTCTTTTACTAGCATCAGGCTATGTAAAGAGTTTAATCAAAACATGATTTTCTATCTACACAACTGAGAAACAAACACAAAGGAGTCACTTTCAAGTTTACTTTGTGTCCCGCTACTGTCACGGATCACTTCTCAACCCTGCCTTCACTTTCTTCTTCACTTTCCCTGAGTTGACTAATAATCTATTCTATTTTTAAAAATGTAATACAGATTCTCGCGGAGTAATACTACAGAGCTTCGCAGAGTAACACTACAGACCTTTGCGGAGTAATATTACAAATTCTCGCGGAGTGATAGTACAGATTCTCAGGAGTAATACTACAGAGCCTCACAGAGTAATACTACAGATTCTCACGGAGTAAAACAAGAGAACCTTGCGGAGTAATACTACAGATTCTCACGGAGTAAAACTAGAGAACCTTGCGGAGTAATACTACAGATTCTCATGTAGTAAAACTACAGAGCCTCGCAGAGTAATATTACAAATTTTCGCGGAATGATAGTACAGATTCTCAGGAGTAATACTACAGAGCCTCACAGAGTAATACTACAGATTCTCACGGAGTAAAACAAGAGAACCTTGCAGAGTAATACTACAGATTCTCACGGAGTAAAACTAGAGAACCTTGCGGAGTAATACTACAGATTCTCACGGAGTAAAACTAGAGAACCTTGCGGAGTAATACTACAGATTCTCACGGAGTAAAACTAGAGAACCTTGCGGAGTAATACTACAGATTCTCACGGAGTAATACTACAGAGCCTCGCAGAGTAATATTACAGATTCTCATGTAGTAAAACTACAGAGCCTCGCAGAGTAATACTACAGATTCTCTCAGAGTAATGCTACAGATTCTTGCAGAGAAATACTACAGAGCCTCACAGAGTAATACTACAGATTCTCACGGAGTAAAACAAGAGAACCTTGCGGAGTAATACTACAGATTCTCACGGAGTAAAAGTAGAGAACCTTGCGGAGTAATACTACAGATTCTCACGGAGTAAAACTAGAGAACCTTGCGGAGTAATACTACAGATTCTCACGGAGTAATACTACAGAGCCTCGCAGAGTAATATTACAGATTCTCATGTAGTAAAACTACAGAGCCTCGCAGAGTAATACTACAGATTCTCTCAGAGTAATACTACAGATTCTTGCAGAGAAATACTACAGAGCCTCACAGAGTAATTCTACAGAGCCTCACAGAGTAATACTACAGATTCTCACGGAGTAAAACTAGAGAACCTTGCGGAGTAATACTACAGATTCTCACGGAGTAATACTACAGAGCCTCGCAGAGTAATATTACAGATTCTCATGTAGTAAAACTACAGAGCCTCGCAGAGTAATACTACAGATTCTCTCAGAGTAATGCTACAGATTCTTGCAGAGAAATACTACAGAGCCTCACAGAGTAATTCTACAGATTCTCGCAGAGTAATACTACAGATTCTGTAGAGAGATGTTTTGTATTTGTCATTCATATGAAATTTTCAACTGACATGATACATTTACATCTGTACTGCATGTTTTACTGAACCACGACATTTACTTTAACTCACTAAACCTGTATTTATAAAGTCACAGTCGTGCTTAGGTTGTAAAATTTGGATTTTTGTTTATTTTTCAGTCTATTTTCGTCGTTCAACTTGACCTCCAGCAGTGGAACCAGCAACAGAAGATTGAAACTGAAGCTCGACGGGACGGTTTCCCTGGAACACAAACATGGCGAGTGTGTTAAAGTGTGTAGGAGGCTCTAAACACACACAGCTGCGCTGAAATAAAAGATGACGCTCCAGCGAAGGCTGCAGGCGCTTCTTAGAGTCAAGACAGAAAAGTGAGCTTTCACCAAAAAAAACACACACCTGCATATTTATGACTTGAATCTTTGACATTCACGGCCGTGACGAAGGTTCTCGCGCCGGATCTGCGACGACCTTTGACGACACAAAGAGTTTGAGCTGCTGGACAGAATGTGATTTCGGTGAAGCCCGGAGACTAAAGTCGGACCAAGAGACATGAAGCACCGACGACTTCTTGATCCTTGAACTCGTATAATTCACCGGCGAACAAAGAGTCTGGTGCTGAGGTCCAGATAGTGACGATCATCTCCACCAAGGCTTCCCTCAGGAGTTTATAAAAACATGCTCTAAAAACAACTTCTCAGCCTCTTCACGCTCCGTTCTCGCCACTTCGCTGCAAAACCACTTAAGCTACACGCTTGTCAAAAGCTGGTGGTTGGAAAAAAAAGAAGGAATTATTTTTGCTTCATCGTTGTTGCTTAGCAAAATTAAAACATTGCACGGGAATATCGTTTGACTTTGGTTCTTCTGGGGCTTCTACCAAAATGCTTCGGTGTTCTCGAGTATTCAAAAACAACATGTGATGGTAACTTGATAATGAGTGGATTTTTCTCGAGAAACATTCCTGACTGAGGAGCTTGTAATTGATATAAATGTGTTTTTCTGAGGGATTTCTGGGTCACAGGCAAGATTATTGAATCAATATGAACCAAGTTATACCTTTCACAAAGATTCTCACAGAGTAATAATACAGATTCTCGCGAAGTAGTACTACAGATTCATGCGGAGTAATACCACAGAGACTCATAAGGATATACTACAGATTCTCGCGAGAATTACTACAGACTCGAGGAGTAATACTACAGGGCGTCACAGAGTAATACTACAGAGCCTCGCGGAGTAATACTACAGATTGTCGCCGAGTAATACCACAGATTCTCATGTAGTAATACTACAGAGCCTTGCTGAGTAATACTACAGTGCCTCGCAGAGTAATACTACAGATTCTCGCGGAGTAATACTACAGAGCCTCGCAGAGTAATACTACAGAGCTTTGTGGAGTCATACTACAGATTCTTGCAGAGTATTACTACAGATTCTCATGAATTAATACTACAGAGCCTAACGGAGTCATACTACAGAGCCTCACGGATTCATACTAAAGATTCTCGCGGAGTAATACTACAGAGCTTTGTGGAGTCATACTACAGATTCTCGTGAATGAATACTACAGAGCCTCGTGGAGTAATACTACAGATTGTCGGGGAGTAATACCACAGATTCTCATGTAGTAATACTACAGAGCCTTGCTGAGTAATACTACAGTGCCTCGCAGAGTAATACTACAGATTCTCGAGTAGTCATACTACAGAGCCTCGCGGAGTAATACTACAGAGCTTTGTGGCGTCATACTACAGATTCTCGTGAATGAATACTACAGAGCCTCTTGGAGTAACACTACAGGGCCTCGCGGAGTAATACTACAGATTCTTGCAGAGTATTACTACAGATTCTCATGAATTAATACTACAGAGCCTAACGGAGTCATACTACAGAGCCTCGCGGATTCATACCAAAGATTCTCGCGGATTAATACTACAGAGTTTTGGTGGTGGTGTTTGACACTATTGTGTTGTATTACTAAATTGAGCACTGTAGTTCTGAGTAGGATTGTACTTGTGAACTCTACAAGAACTTCATTTCCTGTACACATTCAGATACTTCTGATGATTAAATACTCAAGTCAGTGATGTATTTGTGAAAGATTATAAAGACAATTAGGCTCAAACAATGTAGATATTCAAGTCAAATCATGAATATTTTTCCAAACACAACCCAGAACGTGACGGTCTGCAGGCCTGACTCCACCACCAGCCTGAAAGCAAACACCACGTCTCTCTCTCTCGTTCTGTGACCAACACTGCGATGTATTTCTGATCAAAGCAGTCTGAACAGATGACACGCGGTCTGCTCGCATCATCATCAGCTCATTTTCAGAATAACGGCAAGTTCACTGTCAGATAAGGAGCTTATCTCGTAGTGAGAGCATCGCGTAATTAAAACGACCCACAAATAATCTCTGGTGAGACGCTCTTATTCCGCCGCTCTTTTTTTCTGCTGACAGTCGAGAGTGACGCACAACAACAACACACTCGCGTCACCAGTAATAATAGCTCCGTCAAGCCCCGACAAAATGTCATAATCCGCCCATGCAATCCCATAATTGGATCCTGCAGGAAACGCTCCATTCTCATCCTGAGGAAAAAAACGTTTCTGTAAAATGATGAATTCAATAAAGTTTTTTTTTATTTTATTATTCAAATGTACATCCAGGTGCAGAAATATCAAACTGTGAAGTCGTTTCTTCTTATCAGCTCCGACTTCAGGGCGACATCGTGTTAACACACTCGCTGGAATTGTCTCCTTATTTAGGTCAGAGACATGTTGAGGAGGTAAATGTTTCCCTTCATTCTCTCCCTCTTTCCCTCCCTCTCTCTTTTTCCCTCCCTCTCTCAGAGCAGCAGTTAACCCTCACGTCTTCACCAGATTCCAACCCGTGATGATCGTAACTCAACGGGCTCGACCGCTCGCAGGACGACAAGAGTTCCCGGCAGAAGCCGTTCAATCAAACCCAAACGGCACGGCAACAATCGGAATCCATGTTGAATGAAGGACCTCCTGAAGGTCTGCCCCACCTCGACCTGAACGTTTATGTGCAAGAATGGTGGGTATGGGTTAAATTCTGAGGTCACAAGTGCAGCATTGATAAGTAACAACTATATACTGTAGCTACGCAGGATGGTGGAGCTAATGGCTACATGGAAAAAAAAATGTTTTTTTTTTTTTAAAGAGAACCTAACCCTCATATATATTTAAAATTAAAGATACGATTCATTATTTTATCTCATCTTTGATGTCTTTACATTGATAATCTTTTATACCGTAAATACCTTTTAAAGTTTTTTTCCTTATCAATGTACTTGTTTAAGTACTACTGTTGGCTTTAAAGAGCATTAACTTTAAATATGTGATACACATGTTGCAGAATTGACAATAAACTGCCTTGACCTTGACCTTTAGTTCAACACAACATCCATTAGTTCATTCAACCTCGACCTCCTCTTCCTCTCTCGTCTTCCCACGACAGAAGGGGTCATTCTGACCCATGAAAAGATGGAGCCCTTGAACCCTAACGAGGCCGAAACATCATCCTTGAATCACCGCAACATTCTTCCTGCACCGCCTGAGCGTCGAACGCCGAAGCGACACGAACACGTGACGACATGAAAAACCTCTTCGGTGGGAGCGTCTGGGGAGAAGCTTGAGAAACAACAGTCACGGGGGGAAGAAAGTCTTGATGTGGACGGAGGGAGGAGCAGAGGAAGAAACGACAGGCCAGAATAAAAGCTACAATCAACAACCTTTGCTGTTTTTTTAGTTTTTCTCCCATTGTATCGACTCATTCACGACTAATACAGTGAAAACACAGGCTTGTGCTTGAGTTTTTGCATGAGCTGAGTGTGTTTTTTGGGAGAAAACTGCTTTAAAACCAATAATAATTTCGATATTTGTGAGAGACTTGAAGTTAGAGTTGATTCCATGGATGAAGAAAGAAGGAAATCCAAGGTCGGAGGAGACAATGAAGACAACATGGACGAACTAAATTCAAGAGAGTTAAACTCAAGCACACAACAGGTCAAAATCTTTGACTAAACAAGGTCGCGGGTCAAAATAATATCTATATTTACCAAACTGTCTGTGACTGGAAGCACCAGAGTAATATTGTCTTTTCATTCTTCTACTCAATCTGTCCTTTTTCTGTGTTTATCCTCATCATAAGTCTCTGTGTAATTGTTGACAACTTTAATCTCTGTTTCTAATCTTAAATATCAGCGTCTTTGAAGGTCATCGTGTCGACATAAGCCTAGTTTGAGTGATGTGTAGAAGAAGATGGACGGACATGTGTCTCTAGTTTTACTGATGGACAGACATGTGTCTCTCGTTTTACTGATGGACAGACATGTGTCTCTAGTTTGACTGATGGACAGACATGTGTCTCTAGTTTGAATGATGGACAGACATGTGTCTCTAGTTTGACCGATGGACAGACATGTGTCTCTGGTTTGACTGATGGACAGACATGTGTCTCTAGTTTGACCGATGAACAGATATGTCTCTAGTTTGACCGATGGACAGACATGTGTCTCTAGTTTGACCGATGGACAGACATGTGTCTCCAGTTTGACTGATGGACAGACATGTGTCTCTAGTTTGAATGATGGACAGACATGTGTCTCTAGTTTGAATGATGGACAGACATGTGTCTCTAGTTTGACTGATGGACAGACAGGTGTCTCTAGTTTGAATGATGGACAGACATGTGTCTCTAGTTTGACAGATGGACAGACATGTGTCTCTGGTTTGACTGATGGACAGACATGTGTCTCTAGTTTGACCGATGAACAGATATGTCTCTAGTTTGACCGATGGACAGACATGTGTCTCTAGTTTGACCGATGGACAGACATGTGTCTCCAGTTTGACTGATGGACAGACATGTGTCTCTAGTTTGAATGATGGACAGACATGTGTCTCTAGTTTGAATGATGGACAGACATGTGTCTCTAGTTTGACCGATGGACAGACATGTGTCTCTAGTTTGACCGATGGACAGACATGTGTCTCCAGTTTGACTGATGGACAGACATGTGTCTCTAGTTTGAATGATGGACAGACATGTGTCTCTAGTTTGAATGATGGACAGACATGTGTCTCTAGTTTGACCGATGGACAGACATGTGTCTCTAGTTTGACCGATGGACAGACATGTGTCTCTGGTTTGACCGATGGACAGACATGAGTCTCTGGTTTGACTGATGGACAGACATGTGTCTCTAGTTTGAATGATGGACAGACATGTGTCTCTAGTTTGACTGATGGACAGACATGTGTCTCTAGTTTGACTGATGACAGACATGTGTCTCTAGTTTGACTGATGGACAGACATGTGTCTCCAGTTTGACTGATGGACAGATATGTGTCTCTAGTTTGAATGATGGACAGACATGTGTCTCTAGTTTGACCGATGACAGACATGTGTCTCTAGTTTGACTGATGGACAGACATGTGTCTCTAGTTTGACCGATGACAGACATGTGTCTCTAGTTTGACCGATGACAGACATGTGTCTCTAATTTGAATGATGGACAGACATGTGTCTCTAGTTTGACTGATGGACAGACATGTGTCTCTAGTTTGACCGATGACAGACATGTGTCTCTAGTTTGACTGATGGACAGACATGTGTCTCTAGTTTGACTGATGGATAGACATGTGTCTCTAGTTTGACTGATGGACAGACATGTGTCTCCAGTTTGACTGATGTACAGACATGTGTCTCTAGTTTGACTGATGGACAGACATGTGTCTCTAGTTTGACTGATGGACAGACATGTGTCTCTAGTTTGACTGATGGACAGACATGTGTCTCTGGTTTGACCGATGGACAGACATGTGTCTCTAGTTTGAATGATGGACAGACATGTGTCTCTAGTTTGGCTGATGGACAGACATGTGTCTCTAGTTTGACTGATGACAGACATGTGTCTCTAGTTTGACTGATGGACAGACATGTGTCTCCAGTTTGACTGATGGACAGACATGTGTCTCTAGTTTGAATGATGGACAGACATGTGTCTCTAGTTTGACCGATGACAGACATGTGTCTCTAGTTTGACTGATGGACAGACATGTGTCTCTAATTTGAATGATGGACAGACATTTGTCTCTAGTTTGACTGATGGACAGACATGTGTCTCTAGTTTGACCGATAGACAGACATTTGTCTCTAGTTTGAATGATGGACAGACATGTGTCTCTGAATTGACTGATGGACAGACATGTGTCTCTAGTTTGACTGATGGACAAACATGTGTCTCTAGTTTGACTGATGGACGGACATGTGTCTCTAGTTTGAATGATGGACAGACATGTGTCTCTAGTTTGACTCGCTGAACACTTGGGTGTCGACTCGAGGGTTTGAGCTGAAGCTTCTACTTCTTCTTCATCTCAACATCTAATCTCTACAGCGTATAATCTCTTATTCATCTTGTTTTTTCTACTTCCTTCATTTCTCCCAGAGACCACATCAGATTAAAAACCCTGTAAACTGTGAAATGGAAAAGATATGTTTTCAAAATCACTCCCAAAAAAAAAAAAAAGAATCTCAACTAAAGTGTATTAAACCGAGTCGTCGGCGAACGTGGACACAGCAGCTGCGTCGCTCAATAGCTTCCTGTCGAGAACGTTACCTTAAAGCCCGGATCAACTGACGCTGACGGAGCGATGCTGGCAGACGACTCACTCTACAACCTTCAACTTGCTCGTCTTGGCAGCCAAATAAATGGATCGGTGTCTGGATGTATCGCGGCGGCTGGCATGTGTCGAGGATGAAGCATAACCCGTCGCCACAATAAAGACAAATGTTTTTCATCTGCTTTGCCCCAAATGTTCGGCGGCGCCGTCACATCTGCCCCGGAGACGCAGGATTCGCTCGGCGAGGTTCTGCTGGCTGGCGTTAGTCACGGCTGTTCAGAGCGAGGCAGGAATTAAGAGAATGTGACAGATAGTCAGGTAGACAGAAGAAGGATCTGCTTCCATTTTTCATCTTCCTTCGGGCTTCTTCGTCACGAGACCGTGTCCATGTTTGACAACTTCTTCTCTTTCTTTATCTCCGTCGCATCATGTCCTCCGTCCTTGTTCTCCTTCATCCATGTTCAGCACTGTTTGGAAAACTGTTCTTTGCAACACCATTGAATGACTTCAAAGTTGGTAGTCCTGGGTTGATGAAGCCTCGTGAAACAGTTGATGAGGTATCATGAAACAGTTTATGAGGTATCATGGAACAGTTAATGAGGTATCATGGAACATTGATTAGGTATCATAATACATTTGATGAGGTATCATGAAACAGTTTAGGAGGTATCATGACACATTGATGAGGTATCATGAAACATTGATGAGGTATCATGAAACATTGATGAGGTATCATAATACATTTGATGAGGTATCATGACACATTGATGAGGTATCATGGAACATTGATTAGGTATCATAATACATTTGATGAGGTATCATGAAACAGTTTAGGAGGTATCATGACACATTGATGAGGTATCATGAAACATTGATGAGGTATCATGAAACATTGATGAGGTATCATAATACATTTGATGAGGTATCATGACACATTGATGAGGTATCATGAAACAGTTAATGAGGTATCATGGAACATTGATTATGTATTATAATACATTTGATGAGGTATCATGAAACAGTTTATGAGGTATCATGAAACAGTTGATGATGTATCATGACAAATTGATGAGGTATCGTGAAACAGTTGATGAGGTATCATGAAACAGTTGATGAGGTATCATGAAACAGTTAATGAGGTATCATGGAACAGTTAATGAGGTATCATGGAACAGTTAATGAGGTATCATGGAACATTGATGAGGTATCATAATACAGTTGATGAGGAGCATGACACATTGATGAGGTATCATGAAACAGTTTATGAGGTATCGTGACAAATTGATGAGGTATCATGAAACAGTTGATGAGGTATCATGAAACAGTTAATGAGGTATCATGGAACAGTTAATGAGGTATCATGGAACATTGATGAGGTATCATAATACAGTTGATGAGGAGCATGACACATTGATGAGGTATCATAAAACAGTTGATGAGGAGCATGACACATTGATGAGGTATCATGAAACATTGATGAGGTATCATGAAACATTTGATAACATGAAACAATGTCTTACTTTTGAAGGACCACAAGATGGTAAAGCAGAGTGCCATCTAGTGGTCCTTCAAAGGGAAGAAACTGTCTCATGATACCTCAGTAGTAATATTCAATTATTCACAGCGTTTGTTTATTTTTGTGTTGCCATTAAACTTCTCTAGTCACTACGAACGGAAGAATCAAAGCCCGCAAGATTAGGTGATGACTGAGGACCAGAGGATACAGTGAGTCAAGCAGATCTGAAAGCCAACGTTTGGATTTTAGATTTTTCTAAACTATAAAAGGAAGGAATGAAAAAGTACTGAAGCAAAAACAAGATGAGTAAACGTAGAGTTAAATGTTCTAAATGTGGTAACATTGTTCTGACGATGGTCAGTGTTCTCTCGGGTTAGACTTCTTCATCACGCAGAGTGAGAGCAGTCGTTACGAGTCTCAGATCAGATCCAGAAGTCGATTGACAGAAACATCAGCTTCACGACTGCAGAGCTGCTGCTGAAAAGACCCTGAAGCCCCTCGTGGACCCGTGTGGCTGCTCTGATGACAGCGGTGCTGGTCGACCAATAGGACGCCACCGCTGTCAGGAAGACGAGCTGCCCCCCCGACGGCACCAGCTGTGCCCCCCCGACCGTCACTTAATCACTCCGGGAGGCAAAGATGGAGGGAGGAGGTTAGACTGGAGGAGGAAGAGTAACGAGGGACGAGTGGAGGACGGAGGACGAGGTGGTTCTGACGAGAGAAGACAATATTTTCTGCTGAGTTTAACTTTCATTCTCTGTTGAAGCTCCGGAGGAAACATGTGACTCATCATTTATATTTCATGTTGAAATGTCTTTTCTTTCCTTCGTTCCTGGGAAACAAACCTGGATCATGTCATATTAAAGATACTTTGTTACTGTAGTCAAACAATTTTCAACTAGAATCCAACAATTTTCAACTATAATCAAACAATTTTCAACTATAATCAAACAATTTTCAACTATAATCAAACAATTTTCAACGATAATAAAACAATTTTCAACGATAATCAAACAATTTTCAACTATAATCCAATAATTTTCAACTATAATCAAACATTTTCAACTATAATCAAACAATTTTTAACTATAATCAAACAATTTTCAACTATAATCAAACAATTTTCAACGATAATCAAACAATTTTCAACTATAATCCAATAATTTTCAACTATAATCAAACAATTTTCAACTATAATCAAACAATTTTCAACAATAATAAACAATTTTCAACTATAATAAACAATTTTCAACTATAATAAACAATTTTCAACTATAATCAAACTATTTTCAACTATAATCAAACAATTTTCAACTATAATCAAACAATTTTCAACGATAATAAACAATTTTCAACTATAATCAAATAATTTTCAACTATAATCAAACAATTTTCAACTATAATCAAACAATTTTCAACTATAATAAACAATTTTCAACTATAATAAACAATTTTCAACTATAATAAACAATTTTCAACTATAATCAAACTATTTTCAACTATAATCAAACAATTTTCAACTATAATCAAACAATTTTCAATGATAATCAAACAATTTTCAACTATAATCCAACAATTTTCAACTATAATCCAACAATTTTCAACGATAATCAAACAATTTTCAACTATAATCCAATAATTTTCAACAATAATCAAACAATTTTCAATGATAATCAAACAATTTTCAACTATAATCAAACAATTTTCAACTATAATCCAACAATTTTCAACTATAATCAAACAATTTTCAACTATAATCAAACAATTTTCAACTATAATCAAACAATTTTCAACGATAATCAAACGATTTTCAACGATAATAAACAATTTTCAACTATAATCAAATAATTTTCAACTATAATCAAACAATTTTCAACTATAATCAAACAATTTTCAACTATAATCAAACAATTTTCAACGATAATCAAACAATTTTCAACTATAATCAAACAATTTTCAACGATAATCAAACAATTTTCAACTATAATCAAACAATTTTCAATGATAATCAAACAATTTTCAACTATAATCAAACAATTTTCAACTATAATCAAACAATTTTCAACTATAATCAAACAATTTTCAACAATAATCAAACAATTTTCAACTATAATCAAACAATTTTCAACGATAATCAAACGATTTTCAACGATAATAAACAATTTTCAACTATAATCAAATAATTTTCAACTATAATCAAACAATTTTCAACTATAATCAAACAATTTTCAACTATAATCAAACAATTTTCAACTATAATAAACAATTTTCAACTATAATAAACAATTTTCAACTATAATCAAACTATTTTCAACTATAATCAAACAGATTTCAACTATAATAAACAATTTTCAACTATAATAAACAATTTTCAACTATAATCAAACAATTTTCAACTATAATCAAACAATTTTCAATGATAATCAAACAATTTTCAACTATAATCCAACAATTTTCAACTATAATCAAACAATTTTCAATGATAATCAAACATTTCCAACTATAATCAAACAATTTTCAACTATAATCAAACAATTTTCAACTATAATCAAACAATTTCCAACTATAATCAAACAATTTTCAACTATAATCAAACAATTTTCAACTTTAATCCAACAATTTTCAACTATAATCAAACAATTTTCAACTATAATCCAACAATTTTCAACTATAATCAAACAATTTTCAACTATAATCAAACAATTTTCAACTATAATCAAACAATTTTCAACTATAATCAAACAATTTTCAACTATAATCCAACAATTTTCAACTATAATCAAACATTTCCAACTATAATCCAACAATTTTCAACTATAATCAAACAATTTTCAACTATAATCAAACAATTTTCAACTATAATCAAACAATTTTCAACTATAATCAAACAATTTTTTACTATAATCAAACAATTTTCAACTATAATCAAACAATTTTCAACTATAATCAAACAATTTTCAACTATAATCAAACTATTTTTTACTATAATCAAACAATTTTCAACTGTAATCAAACAATTTTCAACTATAATCAAACAATTTTCAACTATAATCCAACAATTTTCAACTATAATCAAACAATTTTTAACTATAATCAAACAATTTTCAACTATAATCAAACAATTTTCAACTATAATCAAACAATTTTCAACTGTAATCAAACAATTTTCAACTATAATCAAACAATTTTCAATTATAATCAAACAATTTTCAACTATAATCAAACAATTTTCAACTATAATCCAACAATTTTCAACTATAATCAAACAATTTTCAACTATAATCAAACAATTTTCAACTGTAATCAAACAATTTTCAACTATAATCAAACAATTTTCAATTATAATCAAACAATTTTCAACTATAATCAAACAATTTTCAACTATAATCCAACAATTTTCAACTATAATCAAACAATTTTCAACTATAATTAAACAATTTCAACTATAATCAAACATTTTCAACTGTAATCAAACAATTTTAAACTATAATCAAACATTTTCAACTGTAATCAAACAATTTTAAACTATAATCAAACAATTTTCAGTTTATTTTCTGAAGCATGAACTGAACAGTGCGAGGATGATACACCATCACTAAACATTAAACACTAAACATTAAACACTAAACACTAAACACTAAACACTAAACACTAAACACTAAACTCAGCAGCTGTTGACTTGTCCGATGTTTCCCGTGGATCTGCTTCATGCTGCAGGTCAAGATCAGCTTAAGAAGCTTAATAAGAGTAAACAGGCTGAAGAAATCAAGGAAGTCAAGGAGCAAACATGAGTCTCAACGTCAAGCTTAAGTTCAGACTTTGTTAATAACTTTTAATTCCCTTCATCGGGATGAAGTCGAGCCTCAGAAGGTTTCGTCTCCAGTGCTGGAAACACTTGTTTCGTACAAACTTTTCACCTCATTTATAAAATATTTTCTATATAGAAATTAAAATAAATTTGTTTTGTCGTCATATTTGCTGGAAACTGTTTTTCATATTACTTTAAAAATATATATTTTAAAATATTTTTAAAATGATGTGTTAAGTCAAATCTTCTAGAAACAACATTTTTAACCAATTTTTTTAATACTTTCCTACTAAACTAAGCTCTCTACGCTTAATTGTTTATATTTTTATTTATATTGGTTAAAAAATTGACCTGCTTTTCTGCTGTAATCTGTCATGTTGATGTTTTTAAATATTGAAAAATATTCAAATGTGTTCTTTTCTTCGTGATGAACATGTTCAGTTGCTGCTCAGTATATTCTAAACAATAAGAGCTGGGATTTATCTGCCCAAGATTGTTGTTATGTAAAAGCAACACACACACATAGACACACACAGACACACACACATAGACACGCACAGACACACACACATAGACACGCACAGACACACACATAGACACACACAGACACACACACACACACAGACACGCACGTCTCAATAATGAGAGCGAAGCCAAGATGCAATAAACCTGCAGCAGACAAACAGCACTTTCTCTCACGTCCCTCATCGTCTCTCTTCTCTCTCAGCTCACACTCCTACAAAATTAAAGCTCTTTCTAATTCGAGCTCGTCCTGCGTCAGCATCTTCCTGCTGCTGCACCACTGTTGCACCACTGTTGCACCACTGTTGCACCTATGCTGCACCACTGTTGCACCTCTATTTGCACCTCTGCTGCACCACTATTGCACCACTGTTGCACTTCTGCTGCTCCACTGTTGCACCACTGTTGCACCTATGCTGCACCACTGTTGCACCTCTGTTGCACCACTGTTGCACCTATGCTGCACCACTGTTGCACCTCTATTTGCACCCCTGCTGCACCACTATTGCACCACTGTTGCACTTCTGCTGCATCACTCTTGCACCACTGTTGCACCTATGCTGCACCACTGTTGCACCTCTGCTGCACCACTGTTGCACCACTGCTGCACCTCTGCTGCATCACTGTTGCACCACTGTTGCACCACTGTTGCACCTCTGTTGCATCACTGTTGCACCACTGTTGCACCTATGCTGCACCACTGTTGCACCTCTATTTGCACCTCTGCTGCACCACTATTGCACCACTGTTGCACTTCTGCTGCTCCACTGTTGCACCACTGTTGCACCTATGCTGCACCACTGTTGCACCTCTGTTGCACCACTGTTGCACCTATGCTGCACCACTGTTGCACCTCTATTTGCACCTCTGCTGCACCACTATTGCACCACTGTTGCACTTCTGCTGCATCACTCTTGCACCACTGTTGCACCTATGCTGCACCACTGTTGCACCTCTGTTGCACCTCTGCTGCACCACTGTTGCACCACTGCTGCACCTCTGCTGCATCACTGTTTCACCACTGTTGCACCACTGTTGCACCTCTGTTGCATCACTGTTGCACCACTGTTGCACCTATGCTGCACCACTGTTGCACCTCTGCTGCACCACTATTGCACCACTGTTGCACCACTGTTGCACTTCTGCTGCTCCACTGTTGCACCACTGTTGCACCTATGCTGCACCACTGTTGCACCTCTGTTGCACCACTGTTGCACCTATGCTGCACCACTGTTGCACCTCTATTTGCACCTCTGCTGCACCACTATTGCACCACTGTTGCACTTCTGCTGCATCACTCTTGCACCACTGTTGCACCTATGCTGCACCACTGTTGCACCTCTGTTGCACCTCTGCTGCACCACTGTTGCACCACTGCTGCACCTCTGCTGCATCACTGTTGCACCACTGTTGCACCACTGTTGCACCTCTGTTGCATCACTGTTGCACCACTGTTGCACCTATGCTGCACCACTGTTGCACCTCTATTTGCACCTCTGCTGCACCACTATTGCACCACTGTTGCACTTCTGCTGCTCCACTGTTGCACCACTGTTGCACCTATGCTGCACCACTGTTGCACCTCTGTTGCACCACTGTTGCACCTATGCTGCACCACTGTTGCACCTCTGTTGCACCTCTGCTGCACCACTGTTGCACCTCTGTTGCACCTCTGTTGCATCACTCTTGCACCACTGTTGCACCTATGCTGCACCACTGTTGCACCTCTGTTGCACCTCTGCTGCACCACTGTTGCACTACTGCTGCACCTCTGCTGCATCACTGTTGCACCACTGTTGCACCACTGTTGCACCTATGTTGCATCACTGTTGCACCACTGTTGCACCTATGCTGCACCACTGTTGCACCTCTGTTGCACCTCTGCTGCACCACTGTTGCACCTATGCTGCACCACTGTTGCACCTCTGTTGCACCACTGTTGCACCTATGCTGCACCACTGTTGCACCTATGCTGCACCACTGTTGCACCACTGTTGCACCACTGTTGCACGTCTGCTGCACCACTGTTGCACCACTGTTGCACCTCTGCTGCATCACTGTTGCACCACTGTTGCACCTATGCTGCACCACTGTTGCACCTCTGTTGCACCACTGTTGCACCTATGCTGCACCTATGTTGCACCTCTGTTGCACCACTGTTGCACCACTGTTGCACCTATGCTGCACCACTGTTGCACCTCTGTTGCACCACTGTTGCACCTATGCTGCACCACTGTTGCACCTATGCTGCACCACTGTTGCACCTATGCTGCACCACTGTTGCACCTCTGTTGCACCACTGTTGCACCACTGTTGCACCTATGCTGCACCTCTGCTGCACCACTGTTGCACCACTGTTGCACTTCTGCTGCTCCACTGTTGCACCACTGTTGCACCTATGCTGCACCACTGTTGCACCTCTGTTGCACCACTGTTGCACCACTGTTGCACCTATGCTGCACCACTGTTGCACCTCTGTTGCACCTCTGCTGCACCACTGTTGCACCACTGTTGCACCTCTGCTGCATCACTGTTGCACCACTGTTGCACCTATGCTGCACCACTGTTGCACCTCTGTTGCACCTCTGTTGCACCTATGTTGCACCACTGTTGCACCACTGTTGCACCTCTGCTGCATCACTGTTGCACCACTGTTGCACCACTGTTGCACCTCTGCTGCACGACTGTTGCACCACTGTTGCACCTCTGCTGCATCACTGTTGCACCACTGTTGCACCTATGCTGCACCACTGTTGCACCTCTGTTGCACCTCTGCTGCACCACTGTTGCACCACTGTTGCACCTCTGCTGCATCACTGTTGCACCACTGTTGCACCTATGCTGCACCACTGTTGCACCTCTGTTGCACCACTGTTGCACCTATGCTGCACCTATGTTGCACCTCTGTTGCACCACTGTTGCACCTCTGTTGCACCACTGTTGCACCTCTGTTGCACCACTGTTGCACCTATGCTGCACCTATGTTGCACCTCTGTTGCACCACTGTTGCACCTCTGTTGCACCACTGTTGCACCACTGTTGCACCTCTGCTGCACTAAGCTAGCAATGATAATTCTACAAAAAAAAGTTTGTATTTTAGACACTTCCTTAGAGAAAGAGAGTTGCTGGTTCGCTTCCGTGTGCAGTTTCTTATGTTCCCACAGACCTCTAAACCGTGAGTGTGAGTGTGCGTTTGTGTGTCCTAATACAGGATGGCGGTCTGTTTAGGGGGTCTTGAGCCTCTTGCCCGGACTAGCTGGGATCCACTCCCGACCACTGCCACCCAAATACGGGAATCGCCTTCAGAAAATGACAACACAATCACACACGGGTGGGAGTAGGCTGCGGCGCAGACAATCAGCTACTAACAGGGATAGTGTCTTGCTCAACAACACAATGACACAGTCCAGAGATGGGATTGAACCCGCAAATTTGTAGGCCAAACACTCTACCGACTCAGATACATCTCCTGAAAAGATGGCGTCATGACGTGAAGTCAGTGACACGAAGTATACATGTGTCGCTGAATAACTTTCTTCCTCACAAAGGATTCCTCATTGACCGCAGAAGAACTTGTCAGCCAGCGTTAGCGTAGCTTTATTTATAGTCGGCTCTGGAGGTCCATGTTTTAAACATTAGACGCTGAGACACATCAGATCCCAGCTAACAGTCAGAGGAGTGTTTTTCAAAGATAAACATGGTTTAACAGTCGATGTTTTCATGTTTTTCATGGTCAGCAGAGACTTAGGAAAACTACTGACGATGACAGTGAAGACAGAAGTTATTAAGATCACATGAGCCTGAAATAATGAAAAGATAAAATCTAAATAATATTTGTAATTAAAAGTGTTTCAGTAAATTCAATAACAATGACTCACTTTTGTGGGATTCAAAAATTAATTGAAACTAGGAGTTTGTATTGTCAACATTATTTTACGTATCATGATACAGTGTCAATGATACAAAATATTGTGATACTGTAGTAACAACTATATATGTGTAGTATTGTCCAGTACTTGACTCTAGTGTTGTGATAGTGTAGTAACAAGTATATATGTGTAGTATTGTCCAGTACTTGACTCTGGTGTTGTGATAGTGTAGTAACAAGTACATATATGTAGTATTGTCCAGTACTTGACTCTGGTGTTGTGATAGTGTAGTAACAAGTATATATGTGTAGTATTGTCCAGTACTTGACTCTAGTGTTGTGATAGTGTAGTAACAAGTATATATGTGTAGTATTGTCCAGTACTTGACTCTGGTGTTGTGATAGTGTAGTAACCAGTATATATGTAAAGTATTGTCCGGTACTTGACTCTAGTGTTGTGATAGTGTAGTAACAAGGATATATGTGTGGTATTGTCCAGTACTTGACTCTGGTGTTGTGATAGTGTAGTAACAAGTACATATATGTGTAGTATTGTCCATTACTTGACTCTGGTGTTGTGATAGTGTAGTAACAAGTATATATGTGTAGTATTGTCCATTACTTGACTCTGGTGTTGTGATAGTGTAGTAACAAGTACATATATGTAGTATTGTCCAGTACTTGACTCTGGTGTTGTGATAGTGTAGTAACAAGTACATATATGTGTAGTATTGTCCATTACTTGACTCTGGTGTTGTGATAGTGTAGTAACAAGTACATATATGTGTAGTATTGTCCATTACTTGACTCTGGTGTTGTGATAGTGTAGTAACAAGTACATATATGTAGTATTGTCCAGTACTTGACTCTGGTGTTGTGATAGTGTAGTAACAAGTACATATATGTAGTATTGTCCAGTACTTGACTCTGGTGTTGTGATAGTGTAGTAACAAGTATATATGTGTAGTATTGTCCAGTACTTGACTCTGCTGGACTCACTGTATCCTCTCGTCCTCAGTCATCGCCGGTATCTCGCAGGATTTTATTCTCCCTCTAGCTGCGGAAGACCTAACAACTGCTGCCATCTAGAGGCTGGAGGTTTAATTGCAACAAAAAAAATGAACGAACCCAGTGAATATTTACGTGTAATTGTAAATAAAATATTTATTGAAATAAACCATAAAAGAACTATGATTAAAAAATATGTTAAGCCAAAAAATATATAATTGTATTTTATAAAGTTGTGAATATCAATAAAGTATTGTGAAAAATATATACAGTATATATTGTGATATATCTGTTTATCGAAATTTAATGAAAACTTAAATTAAAATACTTTATAAGTTTTATTACCGACGACAGAAGTTCACCTGATTCACTGCAGACATGAGCCGAGGAAGCAGACGCACACACATACACACACACACACACACACACACACACACACACACACACACACACACACACACACACACACACACACACACACACACACACACACACACACACACACACACACACACACACACACACACACACACACACACACACACACACTCACCAGTGATTCAGTGTGACCGCCGGAGGAGAGTGTGTTATTGTCTTGGACGTGGTTTCGTAATGTCTTCTTGACGGTCTATTGTCAACAAGGTCTCATTTGCACTGACTAACTGTGAGATGGTTCCAGGCAGACGGACTCGTTAATGCAGCGACGAGCTTATGTAAGTCACTTCCTGTCATTACCGTCGGAGGAGAGAACCAGAAGAGAGTCGACGAGTAACTTCTCTTCCTGAGCAGAGACGCCGACGGTTCTGGGGACGGATTGACGCGGCGGGTCTAAAGGAACTGTCGTCCCGGTACCAAGATCCTTCTCTTGACCCCGGGACTCTGGCTCGACCCCGGGACTCTGGGTCGACCCCAGGACTCCGGCTCGACCCCTGCTTCACGACTGCAGAACCATCGCGAAGCACTTGCTGTACATTTGTATGAAGCAGTTCTTGCTGAAAACACTGATGGTTCCTCTCAGCGTGTAGACAAAACACCATGAATAATAAATGAAGGTTTGCTGGAGTTTGAAGAAAGAAACACGAGCGTCGAACAGAATCTATGGATCAAGAGTCTTAACAGCATCTGTTCATTAAAGCGACAGAATCATTAGTTACTGTGTATTTATCAGTTCATCAGAAGTTTTATATTATTTCCTGGTGAATAAATCATTAGATTTATTAATTTAATGTTGGACAATCTTCATCACTAGGAGTGTGTAGTGTTAAGAAAATGTCCATACAATACGTATCAATATACAGTGTAAACATTACAATACATGTTGTGATACTGTAGTAACAAGTATATATATGTAGTATTGTCCAGTACTTGACTCTGGTGTTGTGATACTGTAGTAACAAGTATATATATATGTAGTATTGTCCAGTACTTGACTCTGGTGTTGTGATAGTGTAGTAACAAGTATATATGTCTAGTATTGTCGAGTACTTGACTCTGGTGTTGTGATAGTGCAGTAACAAGTATATATGTGTAGTATTGTCCAGTACTTGACTCTGGTGTTGTGATAGTGTAGTAACAAGTATATATGTCTAATATTGTCGAGTACTTGACTCTGGTGTTGTGATAGTGTAGTAACAAGTATATATGTGTAGTATTGTCGAGTACTTGACTCTGGTGTTGTGATAGTGTAGTAAAAAGTATATAAGTGTAGTATTGTCAAGTACTTGACTCTGGTGTTGTGATAGTGAAGTAACAAGCATATATGTGTAGTATGATCCAGTACTTGACTCTGGTGTTGTGATAGTGTAGTAACAAGCATATATGTGTAGTATTCTCCAGTACTTGACTCTGGTGTTGTAGTATTTACAGACCACATGACTCTTGACGAAGTCGTAACTGCTTACATTTGTTTTTCAAACCAAAATATGTCCAAACATCAGCTTTAAAAGCTGCTGGACTCACTGTATCCTCTTGTCCTCAGTCATCATCAGGATCTCGCAGGATTTCATTCTTCGCGTTTGAAGCTAACTTAATTTCATGTTTCATTTAGCACATTAACTAACATAGCTAGCTATTATCTTTATGAGACAGCAGGGGGCAGTAGCATTCTTTTGCTTTCTGGCAAAACATACCAGCAAAAAACTTCAACTTATTAGTGGATCCAGATGGTTATTCTAAACATCACCAAACCTCCTCACACCAGGTGAGCTAACGTTGGCTAACTCTGGACCTGACACCGAGACACGGTGAACACAACTTTCTGTGGCTGAAAAATAAAATATTCAATCAAATATATCTAAAAACCCACGTGCATTATGGGAGATAAACCCAGGAATAAATCCGAGCGGGACAATGAGGAACATGCAGCGACGAGAACAGCAGGACGGCTGATGTGTGACAGCAAAGAGATGAAACGTGGAGCGACGGAGGGATGGAGGGATGGAGGGAGGACGAGAATGGAAAAATATATACTTTCTAAAAACACACTGCCGAGTCGTGGACCTGCAAACGCCTTATCGGGAACCAAAACAGCGCTGAATTATTCAGCAGGTGCAGGAGGACGAGGCTCCAGAGGAGGTTGCGGTGACGAGGAACTTTCTAACGTCTCCACAAACACTGAGTCGTAGAAGATTCCAGCGACACGTGGTTCCCGGAGGAAGGAGATAAAAACATGTTAACATTTTATTCTCGTGCTCTTCCAGGAGATTGTAGTTTTCTCTACGTGAGGGCTTTACTCCGGGTACTCTGGTTTCCTCCCACCATCCAAAGACACGCAGAGGTTGGTGAGGAACTCGAAGTTGTCTGTGTCGTGAGTGTAAGAATGGTTGTGTGTCTCTGTGTGTACTGAGGTCCTGTTCAGAGTGTCCCTCGCCTCTTACCCAGAGTAGCTGGGATTGACTGACAAGTACAGATGCAAGAAAATATCATTAAAATATAGCAATGATTTTCACGATGACATATCGATTATTCAAAAGCTGTGGTTTACGTTCAGAAAAAATCTTTAAAATCCTTTTTTATTTTTATCAATTTCTTGTTTATATTTCAATAAAATGTATATCAATATTTTATTGTTTTTATTTACAATTAACATGCAAATATTCATGACTATTGTTCATTTTTGTGTTGCAGTCGAACTTCACCTCCGCAGCTGAAGAAACAATAAGATCCTGGTGATGACTGAGGATGAGAGGATACAGTAAACTTTTACTAGTTGAATTAGCAAATAAGGGCTGATGCTCAAACACTTACTTGTTCTCGTCGTTTCCTATCTTTCATTTCTTGTTGTTTATATTGTAATTGTTTCTTTATCAAATTAAAATATTTTTAATTATAACTTACATTACGTTCGAATATTCACGCTGTTTGTTCTTTTTTTTTCCTTGCAATTACACTTTTGGCATTACGGTCGTTACGTCCTCCGCAGCTAAAGGAAAAATAAAATCCTGCGAGATGACTGAGGACGAGAGGATACAGTGAGTCCAGCAGCTTTTAAAGCTGATGTTTGGACATATTTTGGTTTGAAAACAAATGAAAGCAGTTACGACTTCATCAAGAGTCATGTGGTCTGTAAATACTACAACACCAGAGTCAAGTACTGGACAATACTACACATATATACTTGTTACTACACTATCACAACACCAGAGTCAAGTACTGGACAATACTACACATATATCCTTGTTACTACACTATCACAACACCAGAGTCAAGTACTGGACAATAATACACATATATACTTGTTACTACACTATCACAACACCAGAGTCAAGTACTGGACAATACTACACATATATCCTTGTTACTACACTATCACAACACCAGAGTCAAGTACTGGACAATACTACACATATATCCTTGTTACTACACTATCACAACACCAGAGTCAAGTACTGGACAATACTACACATATATACTTGTTACTACACTATCACAACACCAGAGTCAAGTACTGGACAATACTACACATATATCCTTGTTACTACACTATCACAACACCAGAGTCAAGTACTGGACAATACTACACATACATACTTGTTACTACACTATTACAACACCAGAGTCAAGTACTGGACAATACTACACATATATACTTGTTACTACACTATCACAACACCAGAGTCAAGTACTGGACAATACTACACATATATCCTTGTTACTACACTATCACAACACCAGAGTCAAGTACTGGACAATACTACACATATATACTTGTCATACAGTATCACTATTTATCGTGAAAACAAATGAATGCAGTTACGACTTCGTCAAGAGTTGAGTACACAACAATACTACACATATACTTGTTTCTACAGTATCAAAAAAATATTCCGTCGTCCTATCGCCGGATTCCTAAAATACACACTTTTACCGATAATGAAAACGGCGAAGCGGAGACTTCCCGATGAGGCAACACACTGCAAACAACTTTTCTCTCTCCGTCCTCGTCTCTCCGTCCTCGCGGCTGTTGTGCTCTTTTAAATAATTGCTCATGTGAGCGTTCGCACTACCTGCAGCGATGAGACACTCAGATCTCAACACGATGGTCACTCGCTCGCCTGCACACACAATCCTATTTGCTACATGAATAAAAATGATCGCCTCGGATCGACGTGGACTCACGACTGTTGGGTTGCGAGGCTGTCATTAGAGGGTCTCCCGGGGGGCCGCCATGTCCCCCTGGATTTAGCTCCGGTCAGTCCGGCTCTCGAGCTCAACCCAACACTTGAAGTTTATTCACGTGTTGTTAACCAAAATATGTCCAAATATCAGCTTTAAAAGCTGCTGGACTCACTGTATCCTCTCGTCCTCAGTTGTAACTACTTTCATTTGTTTTCAAACCAAAATATGTCCAAATATCAGCTTTAAAAGCTGCTGGACTCACTGTATCCTCTCGTCCTCAGTTGTAACTACTTTCATTTGTTTGCAAACCAAAATATGTCCTAACATCAGCTTTAAATGATGCTGGACTCACTGTATCCTCTCGTCCTCAGTTGTAACTGCTTCCATTTATTTTCAAACTAAAATATGTCCAAATATCACTTTTAAAAGCTGCTCGACTCACTGTATCCTCTCGTCCTCAGTTGTAACTGCTTCCATTATTTTTGTAACCAAAATATGTCCAAAGATCAGCTTTAAAAGCTGCTGGACTCACTGTATCCTCTGGTCCTCAGTTCTAACTGCTTCTATTATTTTTCAAACTAAAATATGTCCAAACATCAGCTTTAAAAGCGGCTGGACTCACTGTATCCTCTCATCCTCAGTCATCGCCGGGATGTTGCCGGATTTCATTGTCCCTTTAGCTGCAGAGAATGTAATGATTGCTGCCATCTAGTGGACAGAAGTCTTATTGAAACACAAACGCTGTGAGTTATAATTAAAAAAAGTGTATTATATACAAATAACACAAATATTATTGAATAATAAACAGTAAAAAAAATACGATAAATAGTCAAAATGTGATTGAAATATAAATGTATAAATAGTGATGTTGAATATGATGATAGTATCTTGAATTATATTTTAGTGTATCCATGTTTTCTTACATCTACTCATTAGCAGCTCTGGACCATCAACCGGTGCTTCTGGGAAAAAAGAGGCGTCGATGGACGACCTTGAGTTCAGGCGCGAGGAGGAATTCAAAGGTTGTGGAAAATGTCGAACCGTCACGTGTGGATGGAATTAATTACCCATAATCCCGCGTTGAGGCGTCGTCGTAACAGAGGTAAAAACTGATGATTCGTGACGATACGCTGCTGCTGCTCGAGCCGAATATGTACCGTGACTGATCTTCATGAGACGCTCGTGAACATGTGAGTTTAATCTGAATAAACAACAATAAACAATAACATTTAGTTCCTCTTAGTAACACTAAAGTATAACTGTTTAATTTACACTTGTCTACACTTTTATTTCAGCCATTTTTAAACATGATACGAAAACACAAACCTGTATAATTCGTCTAACTTGTTATTTGTGTTTTCAAAAACAAGGAAGAAGAAGAATCGTTCATAGATGAGTCGGAAAATGGTTGAAAAAAACGTTTGTTACTAAAAACAAAACACCTTTTTTCATCATTTTCTTTAAAGAATATTAAATAAAATACATCTTGTTTCTGTCAAAACCACAATAAGAATCTTCAGACGTGAAACAAATGGACTCAATGAACTTGTGATCAAACCTAGAATCAATGTCTTCGATGAAGAGACACAAGTTTGTTTCTACTTGGTTTTTTCATCGTCTACTGACAGCTATGTGTGTGTTTAGTGTGTAGGAATGATTGACAACTTAAACACTTCATGATAAAAAACAAAACAAAAATATCAATTTTTTCAGTTGATATTTCTCCATGTAAGACTTTATGATTTTGATAGTTTTGATGATCAATTAAATCAAAAACAATCATTTTGTGAATTAAAATATGATCAGTTTGTGTCATGTGATTTAGAGAAAAATTAAACATGATAAAAATACAATAAAACATCTTTGACATGATTTTTTTTTAACTAACAAATGATGGAAAAAAAATCTGTTACATGGTTAAAAAAATAAAAAGGTTTCATGTTAAATAAAATGTTAAAGTCACATGATAAAAAAAATGTCCCATGATAAGAAAACTGTAAGAAATCTTATTTTTCCAAATACAAATTACCTCATTTTAATTAATTAATTATTGTTTTATTCACATTAATTAAAATAAATTGTAATGATAATAAAGTGTAACCTTATTTTTAAAAATGACGCATGATAAAAAAAATGATCACATGATTTTATGTTTGAATCTTTAACATGTAAAAACTGTCACATGATGGAAACAATCCTATGATAAAAACCGTGTTACTTAATAAAAGCTGTCACATGATTAAATACTTTCACATGATTAAAAAGAAAAATATGTCACATGATAAAAAACAAAAACCTGTGACATGATTAAAAAAAACCTCACATGATTAAAAAAAGAAAAACCAATGACATGATTAAAAAAACCTGACATGATAAAAAAGAAAAACCTTTGACATGATTAAAAAAAAACTCACATGATAAAAAAAGAAAAACCTGTGACATGATTAAAAAAAAACTCACATGATAAAAAAAAAGAAAAACCTGTGACATGATAAAAAAAAGAAAAACCTGTGACATGATAAAAAAGAAAAACATGTGACATGATTAAAAAAAACCATGACATGATAAAAAATAAAAACCTATGACATGATAAAAAAGAAAAACCTGTGACATGATAAAAAAGAAATACCCGTGACATGATAAAAAAGAAATACCCGTGACATGATAAAAAACAAAAACCCATGACATGATTAAAAAAAACCATGACATGATAAAAAATAAAAACCTATGACATGATAAAAAAGAAAAACCTGTGACATGATAAAAAATAAATACCCGTGACATGATAAAAAAAGAAAAACCTGTGACATGATAAAAAAGAAATACCCGTGACATGATAAAAAAAGAAAAACCTGTGACATGATAAAAAAGAAAAACCTGTGACATGATAAAAAAGAAATACCAGTGACATGATAAAAAACAAAAACCTGTATCATGATAAAAAAGAAAAACCCATGACATGATAAAAAACCTGTGAGATGATAAAAGATGGCTGATTCATTCTTGTCAGTAATTGGATAATTAATTGGAGATTAACACGTGACCCAGGCGTTAATACAACATTCATCTGGCGATACATTTCAAGAATGATTTTAGGAAGTGAAATATTTCACATTACAGCGAGTACTGACTACACAGCTGTGGGCCGGGCAGACTCCAGCAACGGAAGGACAAGGAGGGGGTTTTAAAATCCAGCTTCAAAGAGAAACAAAGCTTCGGCAGCTTCCCAGCGCCGCAGAAAGAGCCAATCAGCCTGCCAGGCCTCTCGCTCTCGGGAAGCAGCCAAGCACACGGATCGAGCGGGGAGAGAAGGCAGCAGTTTTCATTACACAAAAAACACTTATCCTCCATTTTTTTCATCCGTGCGCGGCGAGAGATACGAAAGGCTGAAGGTGACGACCACGACCTGCTCGACATTCTGGGTTTGATGAGCGACAACAAGGAAGTTGTCGGAACCAGATATGAAGCATCACATGTGTGTTAGTGGGTGAGCGACCCGACCCGGAGATTAAGTATAAGCTGGTCTGCTTTAAGCTCTCGCCATCCACACACTGGCACACACACTCACACACACACACTGGCACACACACTCACACACACACACACTGGCACACACACACACACACACACACACACATTAATATGAAGATCCCGCTCAGACCAGGAACCACCAACGGAGATGAAATCTGACCGAGTCAGCAAAATATCTGGTTTTATTACTATATAATCATTTATTTAACAATACACAATTGATATAAAATCAGTATTGTGTACGTGTTTCTTTTCTTTACTGGCTTTCAATCGTATTAAGAAAGATTTCATACTTTACCAAAGTGTATAATTAAAAATAACATGTTAATATTCATGCTTTTTTATTCTATTTCTGTGTTGTAATTATGTTTTTCCAGCCACTAGAAGGAAGCAGTCGTTCGACCACAGCAGCTAAAGGAACAATGAAATACCGCGGGATTCCGGTGATGACTGAGGACGAGAGGATACAGTGAATCCAGTAGCTTTTAAAGCTGATGTTTGACAGTTCAATAACAATTTACATGCAAATATTCATTGCATTTGTTCGTTTTGTGTTGCAAATAAAGTACTGACCTCTAACGGAAGATCAAAATCCTGTGACATCACTGCAAGATGACTGAGGACAAGAGGATACAGTGAGTCCAGCAGCTTTTAAAGCTGATGTTTGGACATATTTTGTTTTGAAAACAAATTAAATCAGTTACGACTTCATCAAGAGTCATGTGGTCTGTAAATACTACAACACCAGAGTCAAGTACTGGACAATACTACACATGTATACTTGTTACTACACTATCACAACACCAGAGTACAGTACTGGACAATACTACACATATATACTTGTTACTACACTATCACAACACCAGAGTACAGTACTGGACAATACTACACATATATACTTGTTAGTACACTATCACAACACCAGAGTCAAGTACCCGACAATACTACACATATATCCTTGTTACTAGAGTATCACAATGTATCGTATGCGTTGACCCTGTATCGTGATACGTATCGTATCGCCACATTCTTGCCAACACAAATCCCTGTTATCGATGAAAAGTTGTATTAGTCGATTAGAAAGTTTCATTAAAAGATGATACATTTGTATATACTCTCGTAGTGTGTGTATCAAATGGAAATATTTTTATTTTTAATTACAATTTACATGCAAATATTAACCCCGTTTTTTTCATTTTTCACTGCAATTACACTTTTGGCATTTCGGTCATTACGTCCTCCGCAGCTAAAGGAAGAATGAGATCCTGGTGATGACTGAGGATGAGAGGATACATTGAGTCCAGCAGCTTTTAAAGCTGACGTTTGGACATATTTTGGTTTGAAAACTTATATTTATCTTAAAATACATATGAATCATTTTTCTAGTAAATCCATGTTGTGTCATTAGCGTAAACTCACATATCGTCACATATCTTAAATGAAACGACACAAACACATTCGTCCAATAAAACACAATTACGACGACAATAAACATGTCAAACATACGTCTGCATGATCGTGTAATAAATCTGTATTCAAAACTCTCAAATCAGCCGATTAAGGATCATTTACTCGTAAAAAATCATTGTACAAAAAACAATATTCAAGACGTAGAAATGTCCAACAACGAGACGACAATCTGTCGCACATTCAACTGATCCTTGAGCTTCAACAATTACAATAAAAGCGGCAATAAAACTTGTTTTTAGGGTCAAAACGTACTTTAAAAAATAAAAATTCAACTAAAATCAACATGTTTTATTAATAAACACAAATTAATTATTGTCAAAAACACTTAAAAAAAAGGTATGCTTAAGTTGCATTTATTCATTAAAAGATTGAGACATTTTCCTCATGTACATGTAGTAGTACATAAATATATGTGTACAAAGGAGGTATTGTACACAAAACCTCCTTTTAGAAACTTTTTACCAATTTGAATTCAAAATTTTTTTTTTTTTAAGAATTCTTGAAAATACTCGTAGCTTAATTGCTAACCTAGCAAGAACGTTAGCTTGAATGCTAACATTAATTAAAATAAAACTTTTGAAAATAAATTTCAGTTAAATATATATTGATTTCTGTGAACAATAATAAACTATTGAGCATAAATAAATGAATAAAGACAAATCATTAAAACATTATACGCAGGGTCGGTTCATATTTCGTTGTTAAAAAACTAAAAGAACTTTAACAAAATAAATACAAGAGTCGCAGTATTTTCGCTGATGTGTGTGTGTTTGAGTGTGTGTGTGTGTGTGTGTGTGTGTGTGTGTGTGTGTGTGTGTGTGTGTGTGTGTGTGTGTTTGAGTGTGTGTGTGTGTGTGTTCAGTGTGAAGGTTTATGAAATTACCTGTCGAACAAAACTTTGACGCATCATTTTTTGGCGCGTACTAACAAACACGTGATCCGTCTTTATTCTTCCCAAACTGCACTGCGGCAGCAACACTTACTACATATTTGACGTATAGTTGGTTATTTTCTCGTCACGTGACACGAGAGAAAGTCTTACCTCGCCGGAACATGTTGTCAGCGGAACCTTCTCTTCTAGCGGACTCTCATCCTTCCGGGGCTCGGTTCTGGTTCTGCGGGTCCAGCGCCTTCAACTCTGGTCCTGGGTCACGTGGGAGTCACGTCACTCAAACATCCAGACTTTCGTTTTTCTTCGTACTTTTTCTCCGGAGTTTTCCGAGAAGTGCGGCTCAGTCAGTCCTGCTGCCGCCGCGAGGAGAGAGTGATGAAGGAGCGTCTTCTCTCTCTCTCTCCATCCTCCTCCTCCTCCTCCTCTCTCTCTCTCTCCCTCTCTCTCTCTCCCTCTCTCTCTCTCTCACACACACACACACACGCTGGCTCTCTCACGCCCTTTTTTCTATTTAACCTCTTCTTTCGTTCTGTTTATACCTTCAATTTATATTTAGAATTCAAATAAAAAGAAGATAAAAAGAAGAAAACGTGAAATATTGACATTTTTTTATTTTTGGTTTATTGTGTTTGTTCATTGAATTACATTATTTATACCAACTTTAGTATACAGGTCACTTATTTATATTGTTTATTTTATTGTATTTATTATAGAAGTAATAAATACAATAAAAGTCAGTTCAAGTTTTGAATTTAATATAAAAAAGGTTAGATTAGAGTTAAAAATAAATAAATAATGTCTTATTTCATTTTTGTACTATTTTATAAATTGATTTTAAATCTTTTTTTGTGAATCTTTACTTACAGCACCACTTTATTTTACTTTTAAGCAAAAACATAGTTTAGTTTGATTTATATAATAGTAAAAACAATGAATTAAAATGTATTTAATTCTCGTTTTGCTTAGTTTTCTTGTATCCACTTTAATTCAAAACTAGTTTGTAAAGTAACTGAAATAAACGTCCAAGAATTCTTGAAAACACACGTAGCTTATTTGCTAATTACTTAATTAGCTTGAAAGCTAACATACATTAAAATAGTACTTTTTAAATTATTTTTAGTGAAATATATTTGATTTTCTCTGAACAAAAACTTTAACTTTTAGAAAATAGTTAATTCATCAAATTAAACTTGTTTTTTAAACATGTTTTGAGCTTTTATGTTGATGTATTTATTTTAATCTTGACTAAACTAATACAATTAGCTCTTAAAATAAAATGAAATGAAACAAACAGTTATGTTTGTTAAGTGTATCTTTATTTAAATGTAAACATGTTTCAAACAGTGAGTCAAAAATGCGAACTTGAATTATTATAATATATGTGGATTTTTTTTAAATAATGTGTCATTTTTCATTTTATTTTAATATTAATTTAGTATGAAATGTGAGACTTTTTTGTTTAATTAAAGGTTAAATGAAAAAAACAAAAATATATATATATATAACTAGTGAAGCTGGTCGGCCCCTCACTGCACACCCGGATCATAAGGTGGCCCCCGAGGACCAATGAATCCCCCCGACCTCTCAAAGCAATTATCAACTCACACAAACACTTAGACTCCCGAGTCACCTGTTAGGATATTAGAAGAACATGATGATGAAGCAGCTGCTGAGTTACTCCCAGCATGCATCAGCTGCTGAGTTACTCCCAGCATGCATCAGCTGCCTCTCTTAAGGCTGAGATGGTTCACGTCACGCAGGAACTCATTTGTTGGATCTAATAGAGATGTAAACTCAAGAGAAACAAACAAACCTGAAGAAGAGGGAGGGAGGGAGGGAGGGAGGGAGAGAGAGAGAGAGAGAGAGAGAGGGAGAGAGAGAGAGAGAGAGAAGATGTTTGTTTGTTTCACTATTTACTCTCTCAAGGACAGGAAGCGTAAAGTCAAAGTGAAACCACACAAAACAAACTCAAACAATAAAATCAATCATTAAATCAAATGTTAATCTTTTGATCTGGGATCAAAAAAAATTCTACTGTTATCATATATATATATATATATATCATTTTCAACTATAATCAAACTATTTTCAACTAAAATCAAACAATTTTCCACTAAAATCAAATAATTTTCAACTAAAATCAAACAGTTTTCAACGATAATCAAACAATTTTCAACTATAATCAAACAATTTTTAACTTTAATCAAACAATTTTTAACTATAATCAAACAATTTTCAACTATAATCAAACATTTTCAACTAAAATCAAACCATTTTCAACTATAATAAAACAATTTTCAACCATAATCAAACTATTTTCAACTATAATCAAACAATTTTCAACTATAATCAAACAATTTTCAACTATAATCAAACAATTTTCAACTATAATCAAACATTTTCAACTATAATCAAACTATTTTCCACTAAAATCAAATCATTTTCCACTAAAATCAAACAGTTTTCAACTATAATCAAACAATTTTTAACTTTAATCAAACAATTTTTAACTATAATCAAACATTTTTAACTAAAATCAAACCATTTTCAACTATAATTAAACAATTTTTTACTATAATAAAACAATTTTCAACTATAATCAAACAATTTTCAACTATAATCAAACATTTTCAACTATAATCAAACTATTTTCCACTAAAATCAAATAATTTTCCATTAAAATCAAACAGTTTTCAACTATAATCAAACAATTTTTAACTTTAATCAAACAATTTTTAACTATAATCAAACATTTTTAACTAAAATCAAACCATTTTCAACTATAATTAAACAATTTTTTACTATAATCAAACAATTTTAAACTACAATCAAACATTTTAAACTACAATCAAACTATTTTCCACTAAAATCAAATAATTTTCCACTAAAATCAAACAGTTTTCAACTATAATCAAACAATTTTCAACTTTAATCAAACAATTTTTAACTATAATCAAACAATTTTCAACTGTAATCAAACAATTTTAACTATAATTTAACAATTTTTAACGATAATAAACAATTTTCAACTATAATCAAACAATTTTCAACTTTAATCAAACAATTTTCAACTATAATCAAACAATTTTTAACTATAATCAAACAATTTTCAACTTTAATCAAACAATTTTTAACTATAATCAAACAATTTTCAACTATAATAAACATTTTTCAACTATAATCAAACAATTTTCAACGATAATAAACAATTTTCAACTATAATCAAACAATTTTCAACGATAATAAACATTTTTCAACTATAATCAAACAATTTTCAACTATAATCAACAATTTTCAACTATAATCAAACAATTTTCAACTATAATCAACAATTTTCAACTATAATCAAACAATTTTCAAATATAATCAAACAATTTTCAACTATAATCAACAATTTTCCACTAAAATCAAACAGTTTTCAACTATAATCAAACAATTTTTAACTTTAATCAAACAATTTTTAACTATAATCAAACAATTTTCAACTATAATCAAACAATTTTCAACTATAATCAAACAATTTTCAACTATAATCAAACAATTTTCAACTATAATCAACAATTTTCAACTATAATCAAACAATTTTCAACTATAATCAAACAATTTTCAACTATAATCAACAATTTTCCACTAAAATCAAACAGTTTTCAACTATAATCAAACAATTTTTAACTTTAATCAAACAATTTTTAACTATAATCAAACATTTTCAACTAAAATCAAACCATTTTCAACTATAATTAAACGATTTTCAACTATAATTAAACCATTTTCAACTTTAATCAAACAATTTTCAACTTTAATCAAACAATTTTCAACTATAATCAAACAATTTTTAACTATAATCAACAATTTTCAACTATAATCAAACAATTTTCAACTATAATGAACAATTTTCAACTATAATCAAACAATTTTCAACTATAATCAAACAATTTTCAAAGATAATAAACAATTTTCAACTATAATCAAACAATTTTCAACGATAATAAACAATTTTCAACTATAATCAAACAATTTTCAACGATAATAAACATTTTTCAACTATAATCAAACAATTTTCAACTATAATCAACAATTTTCAACTATAATCAAACAATTTTCAACTATAATCAAACAATTTTCAACTATAATCAACAATTTTCAACTATAATCAAACAATTTTCAACTATAATCAACAATTTTCCACTAAAATCAAACAGTTTTCAACTATAATCAAACAATTTTTAACTTTAATCAAACAATTTTTAACTATAATCAAACATTTTCAACTAAAATCAAACCATTTTCAACTATAATTAAACGATTTTCAACTATAATTAAACCATTTTCAACTATAATCAAACAATTTTCAACTTTAATTAAACCATTTTCAACTATAATTAAACCATTTTCAACTATAATCAAACAATTTTCAACTATAATCAAACAATTTTCAACTGTAATCAAACAATTTCCAACTATAATCAAACAATTTCCAACTATAATCAAACAATTTTCAACGATAATAAACAATTTTCAACTATAATCAAACAATTTTCAATGATAATAAACATTTTTCAACTATAATCAAACAATTTTCAACTATAATCAACAATTTTCAACTATAATCAAACAATTTTCAACTATAATCAAACAATTTTCAACTATAATCAACAATTTTCAACTATAATCAACAATTTTCCACTAAAATCAAACAGTTTTCAACTATAATCAAACAATTTTTAACTTTAATCAAACAATTTTTAACTATAATCAAACAATTTTCAACTATAATTAAACCATTTTCAACTATAATCAAACATTTTCAACTAAAATCAAACCATTTTCAACTATAATCAAACATTTTCAACTAAAATCAAACCATTTTCAACTATAATTTAACGATTTTCAACTATAATTAAACCATTTTCAACTATAATCAAACCATTTTCAACTATAATTAAACCATTTTCAACTATAATCAAACAATTTTCAACTATAATCAAACAATTTTCAACTGTAATCAAACAATTTCCAACTATAATCAAACAATTTCCAACTATAATCAAACAATTTCCAACTATAATCAAACAATTTCCAACTATAATCAAACAATTTTCATCTATAATCAAACAATTTTCAACTATAAACAAACAATTTTCAACTATAAACAAACAATTTTCAACTATAATTAAACAATTTCCAACTATAATCAAACAATTTCCAACTATAATCAAACAATTTTCAACTATAATCAAACAATTTTCAACTATAATCAAACAATTTTCAAAGATAATAAACAATTTTCAACTATAATCAAACAATTTTCAACGATAATAAACAATTTTCAACTATAATCAAACAATTTTCAACGATAATAAACATTTTTCAACTATAATCAAACAATTTTCAACTATAATCAACAATGTTCAACTATAATCAAACAATTTTCAACTATAATCAAACAATTTTCAACTATAATCAACAATTTTCAACTATAATCAAACAATTTTCAACTATAATCAAACAATTTTCAACTATAATCAAACAATTTTCAACTATAATCAACAATTTTCCACTAAAATCAAACAGTTTTCAACTATAATCAAACATTTTCAACTATAATCAAACAATTTTCAACGATAATAAACAATTTTCAACTATAATCAAACAATTTTCAACGATAATAAACATTTTTCAACTATAATCAAACAATTTTCAACTATAATCAACAATGTTCAACTATAATCAAACAATTTTCAACTATAATCAAACAATTTTCAACTATAATCAACAATTTTCAACTATAATCAAACAATTTTCAACTATAATCAACAATTTTCCACTAAAATCAAACAGTTTTCAACTATAATCAAACAATTTTTAACTTTAATCAAACAATTTTTAACTATAATCAAACATTTTAACTAAAATCAAACCATTTTCAACTATAATTAAACGATTTTCAACTATAATTAAACCATTTTCAACTTTAATCAAACAATTTTCAACTTTAATCAAACAATTTTCAACTATAATCAAACAATTTTTAACTATAATCAACAATTTTCAACTATAATCAAACAATTTTCAACTATAATGAACAATTTTCAACTATAATCAAACAATTTTCAACTATAATCAAACAATTTTCAAAGATAATAAACAATTTTCAACTATAATCAAACAATTTTCAACGATAATAAACAATTTTCAACTATAATCAAACAATTTTCAACGATAATAAACATTTTTCAACTATAATCAAACAATTTTCAACTATAATCAACAATTTTCAACTATAATCAAACAATTTTCAACTATAATCAAACAATTTTCAACTATAATCAACAATTTTCAACTATAATCAAACAATTTTCAACTATAATCAACAATTTTCCACTAAAATCAAACAGTTTTCAACTATAATCAAACAATTTTTAACTTTAATCAAACAATTTTTAACTATAATCAAACATTTTCAACTGAAATCAAACCATTTTCAACTATAATCAAACAATTTTCAACTATAATCAAACAATTTTCAACTATAATCAAACAATTTTCAACTATAATCAACAATTTTCCACTAAAATCAAACAGTTTTCAACTATAATCAAACATTTTCAACTATAATCAAACAATTTTCAACTATAATCAACAATTTTCCACTAAAATCAAACAGTTTTCAACTATAATCAAACAATTTTTAACTTTAATCAAACAATTTTTAACTATAATCAAACATTTTCAACTAAAATCAAACCATTTTCAACTATAATTAAACGATTTTCAACTATAATTAAACCATTTTCAACTTTAATCAAACAATTTTCAACTTTAATCAAACAATTTTCAACTATAATCAAACAATTTTTAACTATAATCAACAATTTTCAACTATAATCAAACAATTTTCAACTATAATCAAACAATTTTCAAAGATAATAAACAATTTTCAACTATAATCAAACAATTTTCAACGATAATAAACAATTTTCAACTATAATCAAACAATTTTCAACGATAATAAACATTTTTCAACTATAATCAAACAATTTTCAACTATAATCAACAATTTTCAACTATAATCAAACAATTTTCAACTATAATCAACAATTTTCAACTATAATCAAACAATTTTCAACTATAATCAACAATTTTCCACTAAAATCAAACAGTTTTCAACTATAATCAAACAATTTTTAACTTTAATCAAACAATTTTTAACTATAATCAAACATTTTCAACTAAAATCAAACCATTTTCAACTATAATTAAACCATTTTCAACTATAATTAAACCATTTTCAACTATAATCAAACAATTTTCAACTATAATTAAACCATTTTCAACTATAATCAAACAATTTTCAACTTTAATTAAACGATTTTCAACTATAATTAAACCATTTTCAACTGTAATCAAACAATTTCCAACTATAATCAAACAATTTCCAACTATAATCAAACAATTTCCAACTATAATCAAACAATTTCCAACTATAATCAAACAATTTTCATCTATAATCAAACAATTTTCAACTATAAACAAACAATTTTCAACTGTAAACAAACAATTTTCAACTATAATTAAACAATTTCCAACTATAATCAAACAATTTCCAACTATAACCAAACAATTTTCAACTGTAATCAAACAATTTTCAACTATAATCAAACAATTTTCAACTATAATCAAACAATTTTCAAAGATAATAAACAATTTTCAACTATAATCAAACAATTTTCAACGATAATAAACAATTTTCAACTATAATCAAACAATTTTCAACGATAATAAACAATTTCCAACTATAATCAAACAATTTTCAACTACAATAAAGAATTTTCAACGATAATAAAGAATTTTCAACTATAATCAAACAATTTTCAACTATTATCACACAATTTTAACTACAGTATAATCAATCTAACAACTAAACTAACAATCTTTGGCTCTCATCAGTGGAGAAAACACTGTTATTGTCGTTGCTTCTTGTCGTGCATGTGTTGTGCAGGCGAGTCGACGTGTGATGGTGTAAAACAGTGACAATCATGTCTCTGTTACATAAGCTTACATAAGCAGCAGATTGTCTCTATCTCGCGCTCCACCTGTCCTGACATCCACACACTCTTATCTGGGCCGAAGAGATCCGACTCCAGGTCCGCATTCTCTCCGGGTTTTTGAGCGCGGTACCGTGGACCACCATCTGCCGCGCCGGCCGCTGCCAACCCTGCTTTATTCTTATCTTCTTAGCGCTGACTCTGGCCGGACACCAGCCTTTGTTGCTGGACGCTCCGGGACAATCACCGGGTCTGGAGCGCCGCCAGAGACGCTGAGCAATCCAGATTACATAACTTCAGATTATCTTCTCCGGCGCCAGGTATCGGAACCGACCGCGGACGTCTCAAAAGTTTCTTCCTCGAGTGAACTCGTCATCGGATCCTCTCGGATCGAGACTCGAATAAATCTGTGGTTTAAGTTTGTTTGTAGCGCTAACATGCTAACATGCTAAACGGACAGGAAGTTAATCGGGTAGATATTTCAAGCACTTCCGCTCTAGACAGGAAGCATTCGAGATATTTACCTGAGCTGTGTTTCAAAGCTCATACTTCTCTTAGTGCACTGAAGGTTAGTATGCATCAGGATAGTGTACGTACTAACTAGTAACTAATTCTCCACAGATAGTAATCAAACACTGCTCTTACACACTAACAGGAAATGACACGTCAGCTTCTTCTACTACTATTTAAGGATGATTTCCACCAGTGATGTGTCTCAAATCGCATACTAGCGTACTCAAAGTTAGTATTTTTAGTGCATAATTGCGTCTAAATTATTAGTACGCGAAATTTAGTGCGCCATGCACACTAAATTGTCACTAAAACGCCCACAAAACTGAGTATGGATCGATGGACACTAACCACCCTAAACGGCTCCATCTTAGTGACGTTGTACATACACATACATATATATATATATATATATATATATATATTCATATACTTACAGGTGTATTTTCAGCAGCAGTAGAAGGATGATACGTCTTCGGTGCTGATACCAGCTTAAATATCTCACCAATATTTTGATTCTCATATTTTTTCTTTATTTCTTTTTCCAAACATGCGAAACGTGCTGCCAGCAGGTGTCGCTAGTGTTCCTACAGCTGGTTGAAACATCGTTAAATAGAAGTAGAAGAAGAAGCTGTCGCGTCATTTCCTGTTAGTGTGTAGCAGCAGCGTTTGATTTGAGACGTACTATCTGTGGAGAATTTGCGTACTAGTTAGTATGTACACTAAACTGATGCATACTAACTTCTAGTATACTAAGAGAAGTATGCGATTTGAGACACAGCACGGGTAAATATTTGAAACACTTCAGTTCTAGACAGGAAGCACTCAAATATTTACCTATTTTGTGTCTCAAATCTCATACTTCTCTAAGTGCACTGAAGGTTAGTATGCATCAGAATAGTGTACGTACTAACTAGTAACTAATTCTCCACAGATAGTATGATAGTAATCAAACTCTGCTGCTACACACTAACAGGAAACGACGTGACAGCTTCTTCTTCTACTACTATTTAACAAAGATTTCAGCCAGCTGTATGAACACTATCGCCACAACGTCATTAAGATGGAGTCGTTTAGTGTAGAAAGTGTCCATCGATCCATAATGTTTTGTGGGCGTTTTAGTGACAATCTAGTGTGTATGGAGCACTACATTCACATACTAAGAATTGAGACGCACTTATGCACTAAAGATACTAAGTTTTAGTTTAGAGACACAGCTCTGGATTAAGTTAACCTATGATGTGTCTGAAATCACATACTTCTCTTAGTGCACTGGTTAGTATGCATCAGGATAGTATATTTACTAACTAGTATCTAATTCTCCACAGATAGTATGATAATAATCAAACTCTGCTGTTATTCTTCTACTACTGATTTCAAAATGGTGGCCGTTTAGTGTAGAAAGTGTCCATCGATCCGTACTCAGTTTTATGTGCATTTTAGTGACAATTTAGTGTGTATGACGCACAATATTTCACATACTAAGAATTGAGACACACTTCTGCACTAAAAATACTAAGTTTAAGTACGCAAGTATGAGATTTGAGACAGAGCTATGCAGTACTTCCTGTTTTAGCATCGTCCGCTAAAAACAATCCTTAAATATAAACTTATTCAAGTTTTCTTTCAGAATCATTTCTCGTGTCGAGGCTTCAATCAAAGATGGACGTCACTGTTGTTGGTATTTGGATGTTTTTAAGTGTATTTTTTGGACAAATAAAACTTTGCTCCAGTCGCTAAAATCTACGTACACGTAAAAGTCAAAATATGATGATATTTTCTGGGTTAAAGGTCAAGGTGAAGAGATCTGAGGTCGTCGTTGATTGTAACTTAACAATAATTGATTCATATTATCTTAAACTTGTATTTTAATCAATAAATATGGCATTAAATAATAAATAATAGCAACAAAAACATTCATTTTTCACGGTGAAGTAGGACCGTTGTCACGATCTGTATGGAACGGAACTCAAGTGCGAGTCTCAAGCAAATTTCGGAGCAGGTAAAACAACAGTACAATTTAATAACAAAGAGTCCAAAACTCCAAAAAAAACCAGAGTCCAATATCTCACGAGGAAAAGCTAAATCGTCCACCAACACAGGGAATAAAAAGAAGACGGTAAAACCAGGAAAGCGGTTCTGAAAAGGAAACAGAAAACAGGTGAAAACCGTCCCAAAAAACAACTTAAATACTCAGACAAGATACAAAGTCCAAAATCCAAAATCCAAGAACAAGGGAAGAAACACAAGAAGAGAATTTGCAGCCAATCATCAACAGAGGCAGACGGTAGAAGTTGATTGATTGATTGATTGATTGATTGATTGATTGATTGATCAGCTCCAGCCGTGAGCCATCAGTCAAGAGAGGAGAACAGAGGAAGTCACCAAACAAATTAAAACCACAATAAAAGTAAAACATAACCGTGACAGAGTACAAAACAGTGTTGTGTTGATGCTCTTAATTTGAAGGCAGGAAGTTTATTTCCTTCTTCTGAATAGGGTTTGGAGGGAATTTATCGTAAAGAACTCTACGGATGAAAGTGTCGACTGTAGTAGGATGTCGGTGCTGTAGCTATCAAGTGTTGTTACTATACGATAAAAAATAGTTTGAGTTTCTTTTGATTGGTCCATATTTTCTGGCGGTTTCTGTTGTTCGTCAGTTTATTATCGGGAAAAATATAAATACAGTGCATTGAAAGGGAAAATATGAGGAAAATGTCAAGTTTCTGTCGTTGTATTACTAGTTACTTCTTTCAAAGGTAACTCAGTAACTTTAGTTACTAGTTACTTTCAAAGTAAACCTCGGTTCTACCTCATGAACACTCGGCCCTCCATGGTGTGATTGAAGGGCGGAGCATTCATGAAGTAGAAACCCGGGTTACCTAACGTAACCTCGGTTCTGCGAATGAATGCGAGGCCCTCCATCGACGCCATTAGCGGAGCCGTACTAGAGGGCATCGCATTCATGAAGTAGAACTAATAACTTGGAAAAGTACCTTTTTTTTGTAAGAGAGAAAAAAAAGTAAACAAGCACAGAAGTTCAGGTATAAAGTTTTTCATTAAACAACCCTGTTAACTATTGTCATGACCGTTATCGCAGTACTGATCGAAACGTTACGTATTTTGACAAAGTGATCAGTTACAGCAGTTGTTGGTGCAAAATCTAAAGTAGTTACTTGATAACGAAACACGTTCGGGTCCAGAGATGAAGTGAACGCACCTGAAGAATGTTTTCATTTGTGTTTAATATTTCACCTGTTGTGCGTCCACAGAAGTTCACTCCTCTACGATAGGTCATCACCGCGGCGATGGACAGGTGTAACTCCGGCAACCTTTTCCGTGACCTTTAGAGACGAGGGAATTAGCGTCCGGTCCGTCCCGCTCTGATTGGTTCTGAGACCGAGGAGACTTGGACGACCTTTTCGGCCGGAAAGGTCCGCTCCACTTCCCCGTGCCTCAGAAGGGTAACTAGAACCCGTCGAAACATCGCGTTAGCAGATTTGTCGAAACGGTTCTACTGCAGTTTGTCGTCCGGTTCGGTCCTTGAGCAAGTTTTTAATGGATGGATGAGCCTGAAGTGATGTTCATCAAACTGAATATATTCATTTATCAAGATCGAAACACACCTTACGGTCCTGGTTCTCCAGGAAACAGACACTTGACTAGCGTGTCATCTGATAGCAGCTAATGAGTGCGATCGCTTCAGAAGTGGCTAATACGCGAAGATAATCCCTCGTTCGCCGCCTTCGTTTCCGCTCGTCCGCTCACAGGATTCTTGAGATATTAATGGAAGAACAAATCCCCCCTTTTCCTTTTCATCTCCATCAACGACGACTGAGGACGAGAGGCGACGACGCGTCGTACGGCGAAGATGGAACTAAGATGCTGTCGCGTGATTGTTGCTAATCCAAAGAAAACTTCGTCCGACTCTAATCTCAGGGTCAGATAAATGTTTCGTTTAAAAGTCTATAAATGTTCAATATATACTTTGTAATATTGTCTACTATAAAAGTTCATTCGTTCATTTTTGTGTCGCAATAAAACTCCCGGCCTCTAGATGGCGGAAGTCGTTACGTCTTCCGCAGCTAAAGGAATAAATTAAACCCAACAAGATCATGACTGAGGACGAGAGGATACAGTCGACTCCAGCAGCTTTTAAAGATGATGTTTGGACATATTTTGGGTTTCAGTTCACATCCTTCGTTAAATTATAATTTTTTTCTCTTTTGCCAAAAAAACTACACTCAAAATGATCAATAGTATAACATAAAAAAAAAATCTATCTTAACAACTGCATACAAAAAGTGCAACAAAAAACTAAACAATAAACAAAATACAAAAAAGGTTCAACATCTGCTATAACTAAAATAGCATTGCTTGAAGCATTTATGCTAAAACGTTAGCATTTGTTCGCTAACTCGTGTGTCTGTACATTTTGCAACTTCCACGTAAATTCCGAAAAACAAAACTTGGCTCCGGATCATTTTAAACGTCTCAAATAAGGATCCGCTAACACTGCTTCTAGCTAGATAGCACCTTTTTGCTAGTAAGTAAGTAAGTAAGTAATATTTATTTATATAGCGCTTTTCGAGACCAGGGTCACAAAGCGCTTAGACAATCAAAACAATACTCAAAAAAGTACATACTTTAAAGATCAAGATAATACTGAGAACAACACATGCTAGTGGCTACTTTGAAAAAGTTATAGACATTTGACAAAAAAAAAAGGTTGCTGGTTCGATTCCAGGTCGGGAGGGAGTCAACTTGTGACCTTTCTGTGTGGAGTCTGTATGTTCTCCCCCATGTTGCGTGGGTTTACTCCGGGCACTCTGGTTTCCTCCCACAGTCCAAAAACATACAGAATTGATAAATATCTAAGCAGCGATAGAACGATCCGGGAACAAACTCTACCAGGTGTCGAGACGCGATCTTCTGGCGATGCGTTCACGGACCGTCGGAACTTTCAGCATCGCTCCTTGATTGGCCGATCGCCTGCAGCTGGTGATTCTTCCTGTGAAACAAAAAGCAAAAAATAATGTCCCAAAGGAAAACAAACATAGAACTATGACATCCCCTGCCTCTTGCCCCGAGAAACTGGGATGGACTCGTCTCCCTGTGACTCCCATTAGGGAATAAGCGTCAGAAAATGAATGAATAAATAAGGGAACAAAGTCCATCTTGAGCAAACTTTACTTTTACTAAATATTGTGTATTTTTAAGTAAGTAAGTAATATTTATTAATATAGCGCTTTTCGAGACCAGGGTCACAAAGCGCTTTAACAATCAAAACAATACTCAAAACAGTATATACTTCAAAGATCAAGATAATACTGAGAACAACACAGGAGTTCGAGAAATTCAAGGAAAAGCCTGAACAAATAGAAACGTCTTAAGATGTTTCTTAAAGGAGTCAGTAGACTCCATCAAGAGCAAAGAGAGAGAAGATCGTTCCAAAGCTTAGGAGCAACAGCCTGAAAAGATTTCTCTCCTCTGGTCCTGAGTCGTGTGCGTGGAACCATAAGTAGATTCTGATCCACAGACCTCAGAGACCGAGCTGGGGTGTAAGGCTGGATCAGATCAGTGATGTAAGGAGGAGCCTGACCATGAATAGATCTGAAAGTAAGAACCAGAATTTTAAAGTTGATCCTGAAAGAAACTGGAAGCCAGTGAAGAGTTTTAAGGATCGGAGAAATGTGAGTTCTTCTACTTGAGCGGCTCAGAATTCTCGCTGCAGAGTTCTGAATCAACTGCAGGCGAGACGATCCTTCTTGTTAAGACATGAAAACAAACTGTTACAATAGTCCAGACGAGAAGAAACAAACGCATGGATTATAAGATCCAGATCATGTTGTGACAACATTTTCCTAAGTTTAGAGATTTTTCTCAGTTGAAGGAAACAGTTTCTGGTCAGTTTTCTTCAGTGTCGAACAAGAGACATGTCTTTATCAAATACAACACCCAGGTTTCTCAGGCTCAGTTTGACAGACTGACCTAAGTCACCCAAGTACTGACTCAACCCTGGAATCTTATCATCAGGAGCAATCACCAGTGTTTCAGTTTTGTCCACATTAAGCTGTAAAGTGTTTTCACTCATTGTTTGATTTCTAGCAAACAATTGACTAAGCTGTTCAGCCTTTGGGGCTCAGTTGGATCAAAAGAGCAGTAGTTCTCTTGTTCTTTTTAGGCTTTTTGCTTCTTTGTTTTTTTATTGACGGCCCCTCACAACCATCACGATATAAAAATGTGGCCCCTGAGGAAATTGAATTACCCTCAACTGATCTTGAGTTTGAGTTGAGCCAACTTGTGACCTTTCTGTGTGGAGTTTGTATTATATTCTCCCCGTGTTGCGTGGGTTTACTCCGGGCACTCCGGTTTCCTCCCACAGTCCAAAAACATACAGAGGTTGATTGAGAACTTGGGGATAATTGTCCATAGGTATGAGTGTGTGTGTGAATGGTTGTCTGTCTTTGTGTGTCCTGAGACAGACTGGCGTCCTGTCCAGGGTGTCCCCTGCCTCTCGCCCTATGATACTGGGATAGACTCCAGCCTCCCCCACAAGGGATAAAGTGGTAGAAAATCAATGAATGAATGAATAATCTTGAGTTATATTAATGACTGTGGGAGGAAACCAGAGTACCCGGAGTAAACATGCAATCAAGGGTAGAACACGGAAGGTTGTCTCAAGCTGGATCCCAGTTACTGAATATTTATTTTTCCTTCAATTCAATGGACTCAAGACTCGTCTGGAACACGAGTCGAGAGACTCTCTCGGCTTCACGACCTTGTCGACGAACAGACTCCAGACCAGCCTCTCAGCTCCGTCTCATTGGCATGAGCGTCGTGACTCCAGCGCCAGACTCGGCAACAGAAGAGCTTTTGTGAAGCTGCCTGGAAGTGACGAGCGTCTCACACTGGATCTCCTCAGACGACGATGTTTTCTCTTTAAAAAAAAGGGTGGATGTACCGGGACACGCCCGGCGGGTGAACGTCTACAACACGACGACAGAGGAAACTCGGCAGGAATCGCTAACCTTTCTAACATGTCAATTAAAGTAGTAACGAGAAGTAGACGAAGTAGAAAATAGATCCTCAGCCTGTGAGTTTATCTGGAGCAAACAACTTGTGTTTTTCTCTCCAGGTTAGTTTATATTTAAAGATCGACAGAAGGATTGTCTTGAGAAAAATCTCTAAACTCAGGAAAATGATGTAACAACACGATCTTGAGTTTATAATGTGTTTGTGTCATTTAGACTATTGTAAAAGTTTATTTTGGTGTTTAAAAAAGAAGGAGCTGTCTCACCTGCACGAGAGGATGCAGTGATGACTGAGGACGAGAGGATACAGTGACTTTTAAAGCTGATGTTTGGACATATTTTGGTTTGAAAACAAATGAAAGTAGTTACGACTTCGTCAAGAGTCATGTGGTCTGTAAATATTACAACACCAGAGTCAAGTACTGGACAATACTACACATATATACTTGTTACTACACTATCACAACACCAGAGTCAAGTACTGGACAATACTACACATATATACTTGTTACTACACTATCACAACACCAGAGTCAAGTACTGGACAATACTACACATATATACTTGTAACTACACTATCACAACACCAGAGTCAAGTACTGGACAATACTACACATATATTCTTGTTACTACACTATCACAACACCAGAGTCAAGTACTCACCAATACTACACATTTATACTTGTTACTACACTATCACAACACCAGAGTCAAGTACTCACCAATACTACACATATATACTTGTTACTACACTATCACAACACCAGAGTCAAGTACTGGACAATACTACACATTTATACTTGTTACTACACTATTACAACACCAGAGTCGAGTACTCACCAATACTACACATATATACTTGTTACTACACTATCACAACACCAGAGTCGAGTACTCACCAATACTACACATATATACTTGTTACTACACTATCACAACACCAGAGTCAAGTACTCACCAATACTACACATATATACTTGTTACTACACTATCACAACACCAGAGTCAAGTACTCACCAATACTACACATTTATACTTGTTACTACACTATCACAACACCAGAGTCGAGTACTCACCAATACTACACATATATACTTGTTACTACACTATCACAACACCAGAGTCAAGTACTCACCAATACTACACATTTATACTTTATACTTTATATTTTTCTACAGTTTTCTGATTCTTACTTTTCTGACAGTTTTCTCGCCTTCGTTGACAGGCTTGAAACCAACTTCTACATTGACCTTGACTCGACCTCTTTTAGGTTAAATCGCTCGTGTTCCACGAGCAGATTTTCCATGTTGAAAATAAGCTGGAGATTCAGAGAAGAAACGAGTGAGAAGTTCATTCTGTTCCTGCAGCTTCTGTGTTTTCTCAAGGCTGATACTTTCACTGCAAGTGGGACAAGAACGTCTTCCTGCTGCTCAGCACTGATCCAGAGTCTGTGTCGGGTTCTTCTAAGTTCTTCTATTCTAGTGCACAGAACTTCGGAGCACCAGCATGTAAACATCAACGTGACTCCTGGAATGATTGAAATCAACTTTTGTGACTCATTCTCTCTGTATTACTGTCATAATTAACATTACTTCAACAAATAAGTTACAAAAAACTTGTCTAAACATTTAAGGTATTTCGAGCTGATCAGCTGGAAATTATTTCAATTTTTCTTTTCTTTTGACTGTTGAATTCCAGAGACTTTCTTCACAAGGTTTCATGTAAGAAAAACAATTGTATCGTATTGTATCGTGAGCTGAATATATTGTATCGTGAGCTAAATATATTGTATCGTGAGCTGAATATATTGTATCGTGAGCTGAATATATTGTATCGTATTGTATCGTGAGCTGAATATATTGTATCGTGAGCCAAATATATCGTATCGTGTTGTATCGTGAGCTGAATATATTGTATTGTATTGTATCGTGAGCCAAATATATCGTATCGTGTTGTATCGTGAGTTGACTATATCGTATCATGAGCTGAATATATTGTACCGTATTGTATCATGAGCTGAATATATTGTATCGTATTGTATCGTGAGCTGAATATATTGTATCGTATTTTATCGTGAACTGAATATATTGTATCATATTGTATCGTGAGCTGAATATATCGTATTTTATCATAAGCTGAATATATTGTATGGTATTGTATCGTGAGCTGAATATATCGTATCGTATTGTATCGTGAGCTGAATATATCGTATCGTATTGTATCGTGAGCTGAATATATTGTATCGTGTTGCAACGTGAGCTGAATATATCGTATCGTGTTGTATCCTGAGCTGAATATATCGTATCGTATTGTATCGTGTTGTAACGTGAGCTGAATATATCGTATCGTATTGTATCGTGAGCTGATTATATCGTATTGTATTGTATCGTGAGCTGTATCGTATTGTATCGTGAGCTGAATATATTGTATTGTATTGTATCGTGAGCTGAATATATCGTATCGTATTGTATCGTGAGCTGAACATATCGTATTGTGTTGTATCGTGAGCTGTATCGTGTTGTATCGTGAGCTGAATATATCGTATCGTATTGTATCGTGAGCTGTATCGTATTGTATCGTGAGCTCAATATATCGTATCGTATTGTATCGTGAGCTCAATATATCGTATTGTATCGTGAGCTCAATATATCGTATTGTATCGTGAGCTCAATATATCGTATCGTATTGTATCGTGAGATGAATATATTTTATCGTATTGTATCGTGAGCCGAATATATCGTATAGTGAGCTGAATATATTGTATCGTATTGTATCGTGAGCTGATTATATAGTTTTGTATTTTATCTTGAGCTGAATATATCGTATCGTATTGTATCGTGAGCTCAATATATCGTATCCTAATGTATCGTGAGATTAATATATTTTATCGTATTGTATCGTGAGCTGAATATATCGTATCGTATTGTATCATGAGCTGAGCTTTATACTCAAACATCTAATCTATATGAATAAATATGTCAACTGTGTGATCTGTTATGTTCAACACACACTTCCCCAAACATCCCACTGCTGACACCATTTGTCACCTCCGAGAAAAGCTCATTTTCAACCTTAACTTCAGCGTTGTGTGACGAGAATGTTAACATTTTTAAATGATTCCATATTTCGCACGAGCTCGAACCTTCTCCAGAGGACCGGCTCGTGTGTGTGTGTGTGTGTGTGTGTGTGTGTGTGTGTGTGTGTGTGTGTGTGTGTGTGTGTGTGTGTGTGTGTGTGTGTGTGTGTGTGTGTGTGACAGAATGTTCACTCTCCTGATCTGGGACGTCTGTTCCACCAGATTGAATAATTGAGCGTCTGAAGAAGATTCTCCTCGTTGGGCGACGATCGTTCGACGCTCTGCTGGCGACACACGAGTTTATCGGTTTCATCTCTTTGATCAGAGTTTTTAAAGAAGACCCGTCGCCCACAGCGGCGCGACTTCTCCGTGGAAGTCGTTCTGCTGCAGATAAACTTTCATCCAAACACATACGGAGCAGAAGATGGAAGGATTTTCTCTGCTTGGCAACACATGTGAGGAACCACTGTGGTACTCGCTAAATGCTACGTTGCTAACTCGCGTCGGGCTTTAAATAAAACCACGTTAAATGTAGAGGTTTTTTTTAAATACAGATTTAAGTCTGTGGCGTAAATCTTACACCGTAGATTTATTTTGACGTGTGAACTAGAACTAGATCATCCTTGAAAAAGTTGTATTTGTAGAGGATTTATACTACAAAATAGTTACAAATGTGTTAGCATTAGAGTCGTTTAGCGCAAGTTTTTTCTTGCTTCTCAAATGATTAGAAAGAATATTGGAAATGTAAAATGTCAAATATGCTTTTATAAATTTTTTATTTTTTTTATTAAACGCTTAAAATATAATTATATTTAAATATTGTACAATAAAATGACAAATTTACCTTTTGAAATAAGTATAAGCTTTAGCTTTGGCACGTGTTAGCTTTGTTGCTAACTCCTGCTAGCTAATATGTTTTTTTAGCAACACAAACAAAAAATAAATAAATAAAATAAGGTTGGGATTTTTGTCCCAGAGATTTTCCCTACATTGTCTGTATTTTAAATACTAGTTTTTTTATTATTGTAATTTTATCATATATTATATAAACAAATATATATTTATTATTCAAAGTATGTTAAATATATGTTTGGATTATTGTCATTTTATCATATATGATTTAAACAAATATAGATTTATTATTTAAAGTATGTTAAATATATGTTTGGATTATTGTCATTTTATCATATATTATATAAAATATATATATATTTCTTAGTTAAAGTATGTTAAATATATGTTTAAACTATTGTTATTTTATCATATATGATATAAAAATATATAGATTTATTATTTAAAGTTTGTTAAATACTTGTTTTTTAAAATATTGTCATTTTATCATATATGATATAAACAAATATAGATTTATTATTTAAAGTATGTTAAATATATGTTTTAATTATTGTTACTTTATCATATATTATATAAACAGAAATAGATTTATTAATTAAAATATGTTAAATTTGTGTTTTAATTATTGTCATTTTATCATATATGATATAAACAAACTTGAATTTAATTTTTTAAAGTATGTTAAATATATGTTTGGATTATTGTTAATTTATCATATATTAAATAAGTTTTAAAAGTATGTTAAACACGATATTCTTTCTAATTATCTTTTAGGAACAAGAAAGCCTCTCAAAGCACTAGAGTTGAACGAGTCACGGATGATAAACACGTGGAAAATAAAAATTCAGTTCTAAGACACTCAGTCACTTCACTGACGCCACGAGGCTCGTGTGAATCCAGTCGAAGGACGTTTGTTGATGTTTCCTCTGCTGTCCGCGTGTCAGGATTTAAAGAAACGCTTCCCGAGGCGGCGTCGCATGAAATAACTTCAAAAAAGACAGCGTCAGAGTCAAAGTGACACTTTGGACTCATCGGGACGGACGAGCGTCCGAGCGTCTCTCGTCTCTCTTGTGGTGACGTTCAAGGCCGCGATACAAACGCTCTTCATCACAACATGGTGCGTCGCTCTGGTCACGAGTCGTGGAGACGAACGCCCTGAGTCAGCGGCGGTCCTGCGCTCGGACACCGAGGGCGTCGAGTCGAGGGAGGACGACGGTGTCAGATCCCATGAGGATCCTGAGCGGACACCATCGTCCTCATCATCATCATCATCATCATCATCTTCGTCCTCCTTTCCTGGGCGCACACACTTCACCGTCACTCCCAGAGAGTGACGAATGATCTAATGATGACACTGCACACGTCTGCAACCTGGAGGACACGACCCGAGGGCCCGCGTGACCTCTGTGACCTCTGTGACCTCTGTGACCTCAGACTAGTCTCGTCATGAACTAGTGTATATTAAGTCCATTAATACACAATAATCAATAATAATGAAGAATGTTGGACTCACATAATTGTTTAAATGTTATTGTTACCCCTTGTTTCTCACGCGCTTCATCAGGAATTCCGATTCGTTATAGTGCATTAGCGCCACCTGGTGGCTATAAGAAACGTCTGAGATTATTCAACCCATTTATTATTATTATTTATTATTCATTCCTTAAATTCCTCTTGCGGACGGAGGAGCGTGAAGTACGGCGTCAAATAATCCCGTAAATTGAAATTGTGCCGCATAAATTGCGTTAGTAAAGTCATTGTACGCGAAACACCGCCACCATGCGGTGAAGCTGTGATACAACATGAGCTTTTCAACTAAAAGTTGAGTTTTTAACTTAAAAACTCGTGATTTATTGCGTTTTGATTTTAACCAAAAATGAGCAATAAGAAAAACACATGTAAAACAATAGTTTTTAATTCATGTGTATGGGAAATAATGTATTTTAATAGACACAGTTGTGATTTGCTGTCGTTTATACTTTACAACAATCGAACACATCGATTTGAATATATTCTTATTTTTTAGATTCAAATAATAAGTTTGACTTTTGTGTGAAGATAATCGTCTTTCTGTGATTCGAGTTTGTGCTATTAAAATATGTATTGTTTTTACATTAAGTTACATCTACTTCCGGTTTAAAGCGGAAATGGCTAGAAACGTTAGACTTTAGACTTTCTTTTATTGTCATTGCACAGAAAAAACACAGCAGTGAAGCTGGCAACGAAATATCGTTAAAAAACACAGCATAGAATTAATATGTACATTTAAAAAAAGTATAATCATCAATATTAATAAGTTAAAAACACTGCAATATAGTATAAATAAAATACATAAATAATGTTTTAAATATTGCATAGAATGAATATATTCAAAAAAGTATAACTATCAATATGAATAAGTTAAAAAATAGTGCAATATAGTATAAATAGAATAAATAAATAATGTTTTAAATATTACACAGAATGAATGTATACAAAAAAAAGTATAAATATCAATATGAATAAGTTAAAAATGTTGCAATGTAGTATAAAAAAAACAAATAAATAATGTTTTAAATATTGCATAGAATGAATGTATAAAAAAAAGTATAAATATCAATATGAATAAGATAAAAAATAGTGCAACATAGTATAAATAGAATAAATAAATAATGTTTTAAATATTGCATTGCTCGCAATATTGCCACAAATGAGCAATAAGGGAAACACAAGTAAAACGAGAGTTTTTAATTCATGTGTAGGTGAAATAATGTTTTTAAATAGACACAGTTGTGATTTACTGCCATTTATACTTTACAACAGCGCCCCCTACCGACGTCACTCAACTATCGATTTCGATGTATACATTTTTCTTTTTTAGATTAAAATAATAAGTTTGACTTATGTGTGCAATTAATCGTGTTTCTGTGATTCCAGTAATTAAAATATGTTTTTGTTTTTTTTAAATAATTTATATCTACTTCCTGTGCGTGACGTCACACCTTGTTAGCATCTAGCTAGCAGTTAGCTCCCGCTGTCATGGCGCCTCTGCGGGTGCTGTGTGTTCACGGTTACCGGCAGAACAGCAGCTCGTTCCGGGAGAAGACTGGAGCTCTGAGGAAGCTGCTGAAGAAGCGGGTGGAGCTGGTGTTCGTGTCTGCGCCGCATAGAGTCCCAGCACCAGGTCAGTGTCAGTTAACCTAGTCAAAGTTTCTGTCATTGGTTGATGTGATGTTGCGTCATTTATCATTTAATATTAACGGGTTTATATGAAACAGTTTGATCAGACAATAATGATAAATGTATTGTTTTCCTGTGATTAATATTAAAGTAAGTTATTGATTAATAAAACCAGTGAAAATGCATTTGTTTCTGGTCAACTTTTCAATACTAATAATTACTTCAATGTTTAATCTGTTTATTAAATCCTACTTTCAAAATGTCTTTACTTAATATTTAACCCATTTAGAAAATGTCACTTTTAAACTATGTTCAGTCTGTGATAATATTGTTAATCATATTTTTAATCAATTAACTTTACATTTGAATATGTGGCTTTCAAAGCACATTGTGTTTATAAAGTTGAACTAGAGTGTGTGTGTTGTTGATGTGTGACTCTATTGTATCATCAGTGTGTGTTGTTGTGATGTGTGACTCTATTGTATCATCAGTGTGTGTGTGTTGTTGATGTGTGACTCTATTGTATCATCAGTGTGTGTTGTTGTGATGTGTGACTCTATTGTATCATCAGTGTGTGTGTGTTGTTGATGTGTGACTCTATTGTATCATCAGTGTGTGTTGTTGTGATGTGTGACTCTATTGTATCATCAGTGTGTGATTTTGTTGTGATGTGGGACTCTATTGTATCATCAGTGTGTGTTGTGATGTGGGACTCTATTGTATCATCAGTGTGTGTTGTGATGTGTGACTCTATTGTATCATCAATGTGTGTGTGCGTGTGTGTTGTGATGTGTGACTCTATTGTATCATCAGTGTGTGTTGTGATGTGTGACTCTATTGTATCATCAATGTGTGTGTGTGTTGTTGTGATGTGAGACTCTATTGTATCATCATTGTGTGAATGTTGTTGTGATGTGTGACTCTATTGTATCATCAGTGTGTGCATGTTGTTGTGATGTGTGACTATTGTATCATCAGTGTGTGTGTGTTGTTGTGATGTGTGACTCTATTGTATCATCAGTGTGTGTGTTGTTGTGATATTTGACTCTATTGTATCATCAGTGTGTGTGTGTTGTTGTGATGTGTGACTCTATTGTATCATCAGTGTGTGTGTTGTTGTGATGTGTGACTCTATTGTATCATCAGTGTGTGTGTGTGTTGTTGTGATGTGTGACTCTATTGTATCATCAGTGTGTGTGTGTGTGTTGTTGTGATATTTGACTCTATTGTATCATCGGTGTGTGTGTTGTTGTGATGTGTGACTCTATTGTATCATCAGTGTGTGTGTGTTGTTGTGATGTGTGACTCTATTGTATCATCAGTGTGTGTGTGTGTGTTGTTGTGATGTGTGACTCTATTGTATCATCAGTGTGTGTGTGTTGTTGTGATGTGTGACTCTATAGTATCATCAGTGTGTGTGTGTGTTGTTGTGATGTGTGACTCTATAGTATCATCAGTGTGTGTGTGTGTTGTTGTGATGTGTGACTCTATTGTATCATCAGTGTGTGTGTGTTGTTGTGATGTGTGACTCTATTGTATCATCAGTGTGTGTGTGTTGTTGTGATGTGTGACTCTATTGTATCATCATTTAATTCTTCCTTTAGCTGCAGAGGATGTTATGACTGCTGCCATCTAGCTGCAGGAAGTTTAATTGCAACCCAGGCAAAAAATCCAGCATTTAAAAAACGTTTTACACACACACTTTATTGTGTGTTTATCGTGAATTGTAAACCAACTGATAAAAAAAACATTGATGATTTAAAAGCCAAAATTTTTTTCTTGGGGCTACTATGTTTTTGACCTTTTAAAGTCTTCATTTGTATGTATTGTAACTGTGTATTGTTGTTTAAGTGCTTTGTGACCCTGTGCTAGCTGGAAGCTTTACAAATAAAAAGTACTTCCTTCCACACACACACACACACACACACACACACACACACACACACACACACACACACACACACACACTCACACTTCATCTTCTCTTGCTTCTGTCTTGTGTTCAGAACTGCAGGAGGTACCAGGTCCAGCAGGAGACGACGACTCCAGAGGCTGGTGGTTCTCTGACCCTGGAGCTCGGAGCTTCAACGCCCACCAGGAGTGCGAGGAGAGTCTGGGGCTGGACGAGAGCGTGGCGGCAGTCAGAGAAGCCGTCAGAAGCCAGGGACCTTTCCAGGGTGTCCTGGGCTTCAGCCAGGGAGCGGCGTTCGTGGCCATGCTGTGCTCCCTGCAGGAGCAGAACCTGGAGCCGGAGCTGGACTTCGGCTTCGCCGTCCTGGTGGCGGGATTCAGAAGTGCGTGCGAGGAGCACCAGAGGTTCTACGGCGCCACCATACGGATGCCGTCGCTGCACGTCTTCGGGGAGCAGGACCGCGTCATCCCCGAGGCCATGAGTCGCGACCTCCTGCCGACCTTCCACGAGCCGCAGCTCTTGACTCACCCTGGTGGTCACTTCGTACCTGCAGCCTCGGCTCACAGACAAACCTACCTGGACTTCCTGCAGAGATTTACTTCGAGCTAACCTCATGACATGTATAATAATAAAGAAAAATACACTTGTATTTGCTTGTTCTTTATACCTTGAATTACCTGCTGCTGTTTTTCTACTTTTACTGTTAAACTACACTATCGCAACACCAGAGTCAAGTACTCAACAATACTACACATATATACTTGTTACTACACTATCACAACACCAGAGTTAAGTACTGGACAATACTACACATATATACTTGTTACTACACTATCGCAACACCAGAGTCAAGTACTCGACAATACTTTATACTTGTTACTACACTATCGCAACACCAGAGTCAAGTACTCGACAATACTTTATACTTGTTACTACACTATCACAACACCAGAGTCAAGTACTCAACAATACTACACATATATACTTGTTACTACACTATCACAACACCAGAGTCAAGTACTCGACAATACTACACAAATATACTTGTTACTACACTATCACAACACCAGAGTCAAGTACTCGACAATACTACACATATATACTTGTTACTACACTATCACAACATCAGAGTCAAGTACTGGACAATACTACACATATATACTTGTTACTACACTATCACAACACCAGAGTCAAGTACTCGACAATACTACACATATATACTTGTTACTACACTATCACAACACCAGAGTTAAGTACTCGACAATACTACACATATATACTTGTTACTACACTATCACAACATCAGAGTCAAGTACTGGACAATACTACACATATATACTTGTTACTACACTATCACAACACCAGAGTCAAGTACTCGACAATACTACACACATATACTTGTTACTACACTATCACAACACCAGAGTCAAGTACTCGACAATACTACACATATATACTTGTTACTACACTATCACAACATCAGAGTCAAGTACTGGACAATACTACACATATATACTTGTTACTACACTATCACAACATCAGAGTCAAGTACTGGACAATACTACACATATATACTTGTTACTACACTATCACAACATCAGAGTCAAGTACTGGACAATACTACACATATATACTTGTAACTACACTATCACAACACCAGAGTCAAGTACTCGACAATACTACACATATATACTTGTAAATACACTATCATAACATCATAGTCAAGTACTCGACAATACTACACATATATACTTGTTACTACACTATCACAACACCAGAGTTAAGTACTCGACAATACTACACATATATACTTGTTACTACACTATCACAACATCAGAGTCAAGTACTGGACAATACTACACATATATACTTGTTACTACACTATCACAACACCAGAGTCAAGTACTCGACAATACTACACACATATACTTGTTACTACACTATCACAACACCAGAGTCAAGTACTCGACAATACTACACATATATACTTGTTACTACACTATCACAACATCAGAGTCAAGTACTGGACAATACTACACATATATACTTGTTACTACACTATCACAACATCAGAGTCAAGTACTCGACAATACTACACATATATACTTGTTACTACACTATCACAACACCAGAGTCAAGTACTCGACAATACTACACATATAACGACAGTATTTTAATATATTATCGTAACTGCATAGTGATGTGTATCAACACACGCCCCCTAGTGGTGACTCCAATGATCCGATGCTGACGGCCATGTTGCATAAGTGAAAATATTTGCAGATATTAAATCACATGGAATGAAGTTTTGGAAAGTGAAACAAACAAAGCAGTTGGTTTTCAAAGTGAAGGCAGATTGTCTGCGAGTGAATAAACTTTCATGCACGTTTGAACACACAAGAGTGAAGAAGGGACAAGTTGTTCTTTCAAAGCTGCAGCATGTGCGTGTTGGCTGACGCTGCTGCGATTGTTTCCAGATGGTTGTTCTCTCGTCTGCGCGTCCTTCAGTCCAATGATCCACATCCTCTGGACGTCCTGGTCTCCAGAGCTCTCCACAGACCTGCTCCGAGAAGAGTTGAAGGTTCAGGAGGTGAAACCAAAGAGAGACACTTTTTCACGTCAACACCAAAGTGAATGTAACATGAATGATGATTCTACGGAGGCCCTGAAGGGACATACATATGTTTCTTCCCTTTATAGACTGAATGATTTGACTAATAAATGGCATTTATTCATTCATTTTCTAGATTTTATGATATATCTTTAAGCTAAACATTTGTTATTAGTAAAGCGCCTTTAACACTATTAACCTACATTTATTTTATTAATACATTTAACAAAAATACACTTGTATTTACGTCTTCTTTATACCTTGAGTCACCTGCTGCTGTTTTTCTACTTTTACTGTTGGAAACAGTCAAAGTTCAATCAAAGTTCAGGGTGATGTTTTATCGGAAGCAGTATTGATTAGTAGAAGTGTGTATTGTCTAGAATCTGGGGATACGATACTAACGCGATACTCTAGTTATACTGTAGTAACAAGGATATATGTATATTATTGTCCAGTACTTGACTCTGGTGTTGTGATAGTGTAGTAACAAGGATATATGTGTAGTATTGTCCAGTACTTGACTCTGGTGTTGTGATAGTGTAGTAACAAGTATATACGTGTAGTATTGTCCAGTACTTGACTCTGGTGTTGTGATAGTGTAGTAACAAGTATATATGTGTAGTATTGTCCAGTACTTGACTCTGGTGTTGTGATAGTGTAGTAACAAGTATATATGTGTAGTATTGTCCAGTACTTGACTCTGGTGTTGTGATAGTGTAGTAACAAGTATATATGTGTAGTATTGTCCAGTACTTGACTCTGGTGTTGTGATAGTGTAGTAACAAGTATATATGTGTAGTATTGTCCAGTACTTGACTCTGGTGTTGTGATAGTGTAGTAACAAGTATATATGTGTAGTATTGTCCAGTACTTGACTCTGGTGTTGTGATAGTGTAGTAACAAGTATATATATGTAGTATTGTCCAGTACTTGACTCTGGTGTTGTGATAGTGTAGTAACAAGTATATATGTGTAGTATTGTCCAGTACTTGACTCTGGTGTTGTGATAGTGTAGTAACAAGTATATATGTGTAGTATTGTCCAGTACTTGACTCTGGTGTTGTGATAGTGTAGTAACAAGTATATATGTGTAGTATTGTCCAGTATTTGACTCTGGTGTTGTAGTATTTACAGATCACATGACTCTTGACGAAGTCGTAACTGCTTTTATTTGTTTTGCTGGACTCACTGTATCCTCTCGTCCTCAGTCATCACCGGGATTTCACAGGATTTCATTCTTCCTTTAGATGCGGAGGACGTAACGACTGTTGCCATCTAGAGGCCATTGGTTAAATTGCGACACAAAAATGAACCAACGTTGTGAAAGGTGCTATTTTATTAATACATTTACCTTTTTTTTTAAAACATTTAAATTCTAGTTTATTAAGCTCAATCAAACAGCAGGGGGCAGTGGTGTAACCGGTTCAGGCCTCGCAACAGACAGTAGGCGAAGAAGAGTTGTTTTTAGTTCGAGCTGCTGCTTTTAATAGATGGTGATCGAAGAAAACAGACCTTTTTTTCCCATTTGTTCTTTCTTTTATTATCGACATTTTCTGGAAGAGTTTCATCCGTTTGTCTGTTTTTCTGTGAGCAGACGAACAAGAAGAGAAAACGTTACATTTGGTTTGTTTTATTAGTTAAATTCTCACAGAAACTTTTATAAACTGTGCGTTTGTGTGAATCTGACCGAATCACCTGTTCTGGTTGTCCGTCAAATACCGCCCTGGGTAGCTGGGATCGGCTCCAGCATCCATAACATTTGCTTTGGAATTTAGAAAATTGTATATAAAGTAATATAAAAAACTAAATCCGAATATGGACTTAAAGAAACACAGTACTTTAAAGACAAATACTTGAATCCTAACTTCATCCTAAGAAACGATCAAGTTTGGGTCTTTGACAGATGTTGGACCGAACCTGACGTTCCATGATCTTCATCCTCATCCTCCTCATCCTCCTCGCCCCTTCTCCTGACTCCCCTGTGGCCCTTGTGTCCCTCCAAGACCCCACTCCTGCAACACATGGTTTTGATAACAAGTGAAGGAAGCGAAAAGAAAAAGGAAAAAAAAAAGAAAAGCGAGGGTCATTCTTGCCAGTAAGTTTTACAACAGAGCCGTGACTCCGCGCTCAGGAATCCTCGTTGCACAACAAGAATGAGACGTGGAGTCCAAGGAGGGTGGAGTCGCTGCTTCTCCTCCTTCACTCTTGTGGTGAGAACACGACGCGCGCGATCTAAGGATCACTTTTTCCTGTGGAGCTCGCAGGGGTGTGTCGCGCGCGGACCAGCTCTTATTTTGACGCTCCGGGTCGGTTGCCCCGGGAGACGGAGGCGGAGCGTCCCGTGGATGTATAAGAGATGAGAGCCTCGGAGGAGCCCGGACATCCCACTCAACTTTCGGAGTTTGTTTCACTTTTTTAACGGACGGACGTCGGGGGAGGAAAAAGGTTGGGATGGAGGGAAAGAAGAAGAAGAAGAAGTGTGTGTGTCTGACGAGAAGGTATGTCGAAGTCGTCGCTTTGGTTGTGTTGCAGAGAAACGTCACGTTCCAGGTCCTTGTTGCAAGTTTGTTTTTTTGATCAGGATTGTGATGATGTCATCAGTTCTCTGCATGTGAGTCTACTTTTTTTCCTGGGGTCCGTGACTAAGACCTGTCGCACCCCAGGGTAAATATTAGTCATCGAGGGAAGAGCGAGGGAGGAGACGCTCGTTCACTGAGCGATGCTGGAGAAAAGTTACACATCTTTGGATCGAGTTTGATTTTGCAACATGTTTACAATGAAAAAAACAGAATTTGACTCAATTCCTGAGGCTGCTGTTATAAATATATATATTTTATTTAAAATATATTTAAATATGTATATATAAATAACTGCAATAATCAAATCTTAAAATGTGTTTTTTTTTTAATAATGTTTCCTCACAAATTGAAACTCCATGTTTGTTATATTACTCTCTTCTGACCCCTACCGGAGGAAACACACACTTGCTTCTGTCTATTTTATAAAACGTTGTAGGTTGAAAAAAACGCAGCTTTTGACTCCAAAAAGTATTTAAAACCTGAAATATTGGTTACTCCCACAAACAAACGATATTTAATGGACCTAAATAGTTCAATAAGAAACATGCATTATGGGAAATGTAGTTTTGTTCAAACAAGATTAGCATTAGTCCAAAACGTTTTAATTAATATTCATTGAATTATTTGATTGGCCTTGAGTTTGACAAATGTGAGTTACATTTTTTTAAAGAATAATCTTTACTTCAAAATACGTTTGTGGAATCGTCTCGACTCGCCTGCAGTTCAACACATGACCACCAGATGTCCCAGATGGGCCGCTATGACAAGCTTCCGGCTCTAAGGCTTGACAACAACGTTTTAATGTGAAAGTGTTAAAAAAATGTTTGTAACTTTTGCTTCTCAGCCTCCAGAAACTCTCCTCGTCAGCTCTGAACAGTAAGAGTTTATGTGCTGTTGTCGTGTGTCGGCACATGAGCTGTTACTGTGCAGCGAGGACGAAGACTCACAACTGAACACACAACTCTGAACACACAAAACTCTGAACACACAACTCTGAACACACAAGTGTGTTTACGGAAGTGAATTTTGATTTACACTCACGAGGGTCGAGCAGGATATAAACATAGTTTGTTTGCATTTTTTTTATGTTGAAAGTTTAAACCTTTTTTGTTTGGATTCGAGAGACATCATTTACAATTTTTAAATTAATCAATGATATTATTATTTAATGTTTTTGTGTTTCTACATTTTGTGTTTTTGTGTTTCTACATTTTGTGTAGTGATTCATTTCTCTATTATTTTACTTAATTAATTAATTAATTTTCTTTTTAAAATGAAAAATAGTTCTAGTTCAAAAAGTTTATGAATATTACTTTTTAAATTAATATTGACATGAACTCTCTTTGACCTGCAAAGACATAAACACACACAGATGTATTTTCCATGTTCTTATTCTTCTTCTTTATTCCTATTTTTTAAAACCTCTACCATGTTTTTTTTTAATAAAGAATGTTTTCTGTTTGCTCATGTTTGTATGCATTTTATTGCAATTTCCAATTATTATTATTATTATTTTTAAAATATTTTTTCTTTCTTTGTTTCATTCATATTTGTTCAATCTTTTATTTTGTAATGTCACCACAAAAGAAATCCTGTGTTTACAACAATAAAAGTTTCATTTATGGCTGAAAACGTTTTAATTTCAAATATTCCACTGTGGGTACTTTTTAAAGTTGTTGATACTTCAAATAAATCGATGAACACAGTCGTTGTTTGTGGATTCGTTTATTGAAGGGTTTTAGCTGCTGTGACATCGTTTGACCAGCAGAGGTCAGACTTCGCTCACGTCGAGGAAAACTTCCCCGGGTGTGAGAAATCACGCGTGGAACAGGTGGAGTCGAGTGACTCCGCGCGCGACTCATTCACGCGCTTAATAAGTCGTAGTAAATAAATCCCCGCGTGGATGAAACTCACCTGTCGCAGGTGCCATTGACTCCTGGCGACATCTGCCCCTAGCGACCATGGCTGTAGACTGTTACCATGGTGCTGATGCTAGAGTAACAATCTAAAGCCACGGTCGCCATGGAGACAGCAGGGTGGAGGACGAGGGTTGGCATGGTAACTGGGAAACTACGAGGTCTCATTGGTTTGAAGGTGGAAGCTACGTGGAGGAGCCCCAATGGAAGCCCTGACGGCGGCGTGTTCCGAGGCGTGATCCATGCACGCGCTCCCGAGGCGTGTCCGTGTGACGCCAGGCTTCAGTAGCCATGACTGTAGACTGTTACTGTACTGTGACACTGTGGATCAGTAAGCAGTCTAAAGCCAAGGTGCTGATGCTCTGGCCTGAGGGACCAGGACGACTCGTGTCTTCACGCCTGCAGAGAAGAAGAAGAAGAAGAAGAAGAAGAAGAGACGAGTTGAATCTTTTCACCTCAACATATCAACTAAACACGTTCGTTTCTACACTTTTAAAGCGGCAGCAGTGACACGAATATTGCATTTATTATCAAGAAAACATCAGTAACAACAACAAGAACTAGAGACGCACCTTCTGACTGCATATATATGTTTAAAATATTCATGTATATTTGATCTATCGAGGTTGTGTTTCATGTTTTTGTGGTACTACATCGGTACCTAACATGGTAATTATAATACAAAATGTATTTTTTAATTACATTCTGATTTGTAATGTAAGTGTTACAGGTTGTAAGGATGAATATATATATATATATATTTATTTATAAATGTTTAATATACATACAATAAAACATTTATATTAATCGGTACAATGATTAACACTGTATGTTTTTTAATAATATCTTTAAATGTATAGTTAAAACAAATACCTTTAAATGATATTTTCAAGTTGAATTTAATATAAAAAAATGTAACTGTAGAAAGTGTTGCACTTTAGTTACCAGCTTAAAAAAACGTTTGTTTCAACATGTTTAAACCATTAGTACTGACACTAATATTGTAAATATACTGTATATATATAATAATAATATGTAATATGTAAATTATAACCACATCAATACACAAGTGTTGGTGATTTAAAAGTTTATAAAACATAAACTAATGGAGAAAATCATCTGAATTCTGTTTTCATTATTCAAGTTATTATGGATTCGGTTCTAAAAACTCGCTCCTAAAGCTCCTTGTTCAGCACCAGCGGGTCCGGACAGCGACGCCACCCGGTGCTGTCCTCGGTACCAGAACCCTGGACCCGCTGCTGTCCTCGGTACCAGAACCCTGGACCCGCTGCTGTCCTCGGTACCAGAACTCTCAGAACCTCTCTCTGTTCTGCCCCAGTTACAACTCTCCTCCTCCCACGTGACCTGCTGCGTCACCCTTTCTATATACGAGTCACGTGCGCGAGGAAGACGCGCTACTACGTCACTTTTACGACGAGCCAATGAACGCGCTTCTCGTCCGGCTCGGTTACCATAACAGCGGAGGAGAAACCCGCAGCCGTCTCCCGGTCCTGTCAATCAAATGAAGAAAAAAAGTTCCGAATTTTGAATGAGCGGTTAGGCCCCGCCCACTTCCTCCCGCGTGAACGCGCCTCTGAGAAGAGCCCACCGCAGTGTGCGCGCATCATGCCTTTATAAGGCTTACGGTAGGAGGCTGCCAATCAAATGCAGCGTGCGCAGGAATGACGCAGGACTGACGTCACCCGAGGCACACGTCACAAAAGTAGGGGGGGGGGGGGCGAGAGTCCGAGAAAATAACCACCGGAAGTGAGAGGAGGGGGCGCGTGTCGCCACACCGGACGCTGGAAACCTCCTGGAGCCACATTTCCAGTGCGCATTATACCAGAGTTTTACGGTACAGATTAAAAAAAAAAAAATCTTAAGCGCGTTTTTTTTTATATTAAAAAATAAGATGAAAATAATTCTTATAATAATCATAATAATAATAAATTATTATTTTATTTTTTTCCTCGCCACAGTTAAATCACGACCAGTGAGTCACTGCAGCAACTTCCGCTGCAGGTGAATCTCAACCTTCATGTCTTCACGAAGGTGCAGGTGCGCGCGCGTGTTGGACTCACCTGAGGAGGAGGAAGAAGAAGTTGCTCCCGGTGTCGAGTCGTGAAAGAAGAAGTGAAGAAGGTCCAGCTTCTCCCAAAGTCTCCAGCGCACAGACCGGGCTCTCCCATCGTACACGCGCTTTTTATAGAGAGCCGTAGTAACTGGTGGAGGGAGGAGGAGGAGGAGGAGGAGGGGAGGAGGAGAGGAGGAGGAGAGGAGGAGGAGGGGGGAGCTCATTCAAAGATTCACCTACACATGTACGTGCGTGGCCCACGTCATTGAAGCGAGTGCAGCTATTTATGAAAGGACCAGAATCACGCACCGGTTCTGAGCGCGCGGATGAAAATAGAAGGTTCTGGAGTGAAGACGGATTTAGTTCTGGAGTCAAAACAATTGAATTCCATCAGAGATTCAGCGTTTATTCCATCTTTAGTCCATAGATAGAACCACCCGGAGAAATAACAATAAAATATTTAAATATAGACAGTTAATGGTTACTAGTTATTTTATATTGTGTTAAAGACAAGAATAAAGGCGAAAATAAAACCTGGAATAATTAAGTATCTTAACTTGTTTCGTCTTTATTAGAGAAGTAAACATAGGTAGAACTTTATTGAATTTTTTTTTTTTTTTCCAAATTATCAACAGCAAATACAGCAATTTTTCATAAAAACAATCAAAATAAAATAAAAAACAAGAACAAAGAGAAAGAACAAGATGATACAATCTAAGTCTAAAGATGAAGATAAGGAACATAGATCAAAGAAAAATAACAAAGACTAAAAAAAAGAATAAAAAAACATATTTATATACTAAATAAAAGATTATTTTTAATATTATATTTTCACTTTAGTAGAAAGTTACGCCCCAGAGTCATTTGTGGTGCGTTTAATGCATCCGTAAATTTCCCCAGTAACACGTTTTTAGATGTTGAAAACTGTTTTTTTTAAATATTAATATTTAAAGTTAACAGTTTAATGCTAGAGACGCGTCGTTGTGCGTTCAAATCATGAGTAAAACTTCTATTACTATAGTATAGTATAGTATTATTGACCGTTTATTCAGAGGTTTGTCGTAAATGTCGCTGGTTTTCATGAACGCATCACTACACACGAGGGAACTTTGACTCCTACGATCATATTTTTTATTCTTACGAGTAAAAGTTGCTGTTTTAAGTGTTTTAAGTGTTTTAAGTGCGTAGGAATAAAAAGAGAAAGTGTGTCACAAACCGCATCGTTGAGATTCCGCAGGTGTCCCGGCCAGTGACGTGTGCACAAGCCCCGCCCACCACATGAAGGTGTTTCTGGGGGACCCTCGTGTGCGTGGATCGTGCGTGTCAGACGTGCGTGGGCGCGCGCAGCGAGAGACCCCCGCCGTCGGTGGGAGATCTTCCTCTGCATGTCGATGCACAAGTTACTGAGAAACTTGTCGAAACTCCAACCTTTGGTGTCGAAGTTTGTCGAGAAAAATAACAAAAAATCATGTTTTAATGTCTTTGTTAATATTTTTTTTACAGCATTTTTGACAAAAGAGTTTTCAAAATACATTTCCTGT